>NW_026893964.1:0-249668 GCF_032452875.1 Bos javanicus
CACTGTGACTCTGCAGGCACTGGTGGCTGATCAAGTCAGGATCGTGACTGAGCATGCACTGATCACGTGGCTATCATGCACTGATGGCGGCCGACTGTGCATGCTGATGACGTGGCTGATGGGGCACTGATCCCATGGCTCATCGTGCACTGATCACGTGTTTATCAGGCAGTGATCAGTGACTGACGAAGCGCTGATCAGGGGACTGTGCACGCACTGATCAGGTGGCTGATCAGGAACTGACCACCTGACCGCGCATGCAGTGATCACGTGGCTGGTCGTTCACCTGATCCACGTGTTTATCATCACGGTGAGTCACGTGACTGAAGGCGCTGATCACGTGACTGTGCCGTCAGTGATCACGTGGCTGAGCAGGCACTGATATCGTGACTGAGCATGCACTGATCATGTGCCGGGAGCCGGGGAGGCATTCCACTCTGGACAAAGGTCATGAGGAAGGAGGCTCGGCATACGCAAATGCGGGATCGAGCCTCAGGAGTCCACCCGGATGTTCTCGAGCATCTCCCCAAAAACCGGAGTCTGCCTACTGTATTGCTTTGTGCTCTCACCTCTGATTTCACTGGGGGCTGTCCCCCACCACCATCTCGCTCTCTCTGTCAAAGAGTTAACTTACAGCTCCAATTCATAAAGTTCCTTGTCATTCTTCCCTTTAACTTCCAGCTGAGTCTCCATCTGGAGCGCGGAACCCACCACGCTTACTAATTATGCCTGGGCTGCTAAGACCCACTCGAGAAGGTGTCTAGGGTGAGGCACCTTTCGCTATTCGAGAGGGCGCCTGCGGCCTACGTAAGTGGTGCAAACTTCTTGTCTTGAAGTTTGATTGGTCTTCCGCGTAAACCAAGCTACTCAGTCTCTTTTCTCCACCGAATTTTCCTACTGAGCTCTCCTCATACTATTATTCTTGACATCTCTGATTAGCATATAAATAGTCGCCTAGGCCATCTCTCCTTCGAATACCCTGGATCAGTTGGGGCTGGTCCCGGCAGGTGGCGACCGAACAGGGACCTCAGGAGGCAATACTCAAAGAGCTGAGCAGACACGAACCACGCAATCAGCAGGCAATAAGCATGGAGCTCAGCAGTGACGAATCATGCTGCTCAACTGGCAATAATCAAGCACGTGACCAGGCAGGAATCACGCAGCTCAGCTGGCAATTGTCAAGCAGATGAGCCGACAGGAATCACGCAGCTCAGCTGGCAATTGTCATGCAGATGAGCCGGCAGGAATCACGCAGCTCAGCAGGCCCTGATCACGTGACTCTGCAGGCACTGATCACGTGGCTGATCAAGTCCAGATCACGTGACTGAGCATGCACTGATCACGTGGCTATCATGCACTGATGGCGTGACTGCGCATGCACTGATGGCGTGGCTGATCGGGCACTGATCACATGGCTCATCATGCACTGATCACGTGTTTATCAGGCAATGATCAGTGACTGACAGGCGCTGATCATGGGACTGTGCACGCACTGATCCGTGGCTATCATGCACTGATCGCGTGACTGCGCATGCACTGATGGCGTGGCTGTTCGGGCACTGATCACGTGTTTATCAGGCAGTGATCGAGTGACTGACAGGCGCTGATCAGGGGACTGTGCACGCACTGATCAGGTGGCTGATCAGGAACTGACCACCTGACCGCGCATGCGGTGATCACGTGGCTGGTCGTTCACTGATCACGTGTTTATCATACGGTGATCACGTGACTGAGAGGCGCTGATCACGTGACTGTGCCGTCAGTGATCACGTGGCTGAGCAGGCACTGATATCGTGACTGAGCATGCACTGATCATGTGCCGGGAGCCGGGGAGGCATTCCACTCTGGACAAAGGTCATGAGGAAGGAGGCTCGGCATACGCAAATGCGGGATCGAGCCTCAGGAGTCCACCCGGATATTCTCGAGCATCTCCCCCAAAAACCGGAGTCTGCCTACTGTATTGCTTTGTGCTCTCACCTCTGATTTCACTGGGGGCTGTCCCCCACCACCATCTCGCTCTCTCTGTCAAAGAGTTAACTTACAGCTCCAATTCATAAAGTTCCTTGTCATTCTTCCCTTTAACTTCCAGCTGAGTCTCCATCTGGAGCGCGGAACCCACCACGCTTACTAATTATGCCTGGGCTGCTAAGACCCACTCGAGAAGGTGTCTAGGGTGAGGCACCTTTCGCTATTCGAGAGGGCGCCTGCGGCCTACGTAAGTGGTGCAAACTTCTTGTCTTGAAGTTTGATTGGTCTTCCGCGTAAACCAAGCTACTCAGTCTCTTTTCTCCACCGAATTTTCCTACTGAGCTCTCCTCATACTATTATTCTTGACATCTCTGATTAGCATATAAATAGTCGCCTAGGCCATCTCTCCTTCGAATACCCTGGATCAGTTGGGGCTGGTCCCCGGCAGGTGGCGACCGAACAGGGACCTCAGGAGGCAATACTCAAAGAGCTGAGCAGACACGAACCACGCAATCAGCAGGCAATAAGCATGGAGCTCAGCAGTGACGAATCATGCTGCTCAACTGGCAATAATCAAGCACGTGACCAGGCAGGAATCACGCAGCTCAGCTGGCAATTGTCAAGCAGATGAGCCGACAGGAATCACGCAGCTCAGCTGGCAATTGTCATGCAGATGAGCCGGCAGGAATCACGCAGCTCAGCAGGCCCTGATCACGTGACTCTGCAGGCACTGATCACGTGGCTGATCAAGTCCAGATCACGTGACTGAGCATGCACTGATCACGTGGCTATCATGCACTGATGGCGTGACTGCGCATGCACTGATGACGTGGCTGATCGGGCACTGATCACATGGCTCATCATGCACTGATCACGTGTTTATCAGGCAATGATCAGTGACTGACAGGCGCTGATCATGGGACTGTGCACGCACTGATCACGTGGCTATCATGCACTGATCACGTGACTGCGCATGCACTGATGGCGTGGCTGTTCGGGCACTGATCACGTGTTTATCAGGCAGTGATCAGTGACTGACAGGCGCTGATCAGGGGACTGTGCACGCACTGATCAGGTGGCTGATCAGGAACTGACCACCTGACCGCGCATGCAGTGATCACGTGGCTGGTCGTTCACTGATCACGTGTTTATCATACGGTGATCACGTGACTGAGAGGCGCTGATCACGTGACTGTGCCGTCAGTGATCACGTGGCTGAGCAGGCACTGATATCGTGACTGAGCATGCACTGATCATGTGCCGGGAGCCGGGGAGGCATTCCACTCTGGACAAAGGTCATGAGGAAGGAGGCTCGGCATACGCAAATGCGGGATCGAGCCTCAGGAGTCCACCCGGATGTTCTCGAGCATCTCCCCCAAAAAACCGGAGTCTGCCTACTGTATTGCTTTGTGCTCTCACCTCTGATTTCACTGGGGGCTGTCCCCCACCACCATCTCGCTCTCTCTGTCAAAGAGTTAACTTACAGCTCCAATTCATAAAGTTCCTTGTCATTCTTCCCTTTAACTTCCAGCTGAGTCTCCATCTGGAGCGCGGAACCCACCACGCTTACTAATTATGCCTGGGCTGCTAAGACCCACTCGAGAAGGTGTCTAGGGTGAGGCACCTTTCGCTATTCGAGAGGGCGCCTGCGGCCTACGTAAGTGGTGCAAACTTCTTGTCTTGAAGTTTGATTGGTCTTCCGCGTAAACCAAGCTACTCAGTCTCTTTTCTCCACCGAATTTTCCTACTGAGCTCTCCTCATACTATTATTCTTGACATCTCTGATTAGCATATAAATAGTCGCCTAGGCCATCTCTCCTTCGAATACCCTGGATCAGTTGGGGCTGGTCCCCGGCAGGTGGCGACCGAACAGGGACCTCAGGAGGCAATACTCAAAGAGCTGAGCAGACACGAACCACGCAATCAGCAGGCAATAAGCATGGAGCTCAGCAGTGACGAATCATGCTGCTCAACTGGCAATAATCAAGCACGTGACCAGGCAGGAATCACGCAGCTCAGCTGGCAATTGTCAAGCAGATGAGCCGACAGGAATCACGCAGCTCAGCTGGCAATTGTCATGCAGATGAGCCGGCAGGAATCACGCAGCTCAGCAGGCCCTGATCACGTGACTCTGCAGGCACTGATCACGTGGCTGATCAAGTCCAGATCACGTGACTGAGCATGCACTGATCACGTGGCTATCATGCACTGATGGCGTGACTGCGCATGCACTGATGGCGTGGCTGATCGGGCACTGATCACATGGCTCATCATGCACTGATCACGTGTTTATCAGGCAATGATCAGTGACTGACAGGCGCTGATCATGGGACTGTGCACGCACTGATCACGTGGCTATCATGCACTGATCACGTGACTGCGCATGCACTGATGGCGTGGCTGTTCGGGCACTGATCACGTGTTTATCAGGCAGTGATCAGTGACTGACAGGCGCTGATCAGGGGACTGTGCACGCACTGATCAGGTGGCTGATCAGGAACTGACCACCTGACCGCGCATGCGGTGATCACGTGGCTGGTCGTTCACTGATCACGTGTTTATCATACGGTGATCACGTGACTGAGAGGCGCTGATCACGTGACTGTGCCGTCAGTGATCACGTGGCTGAGCAGGCACTGATATCGTGACTGAGCATGCACTGATCATGTGCCGGGAGCCGGGGAGGCATTCCACTCTGGACAAAGGTCATGAGGAAGGAGGCTCGGCATACGCAAATGCGGGATCGAGCCTCAGGAGTCCACCCGGATGTTCTCGAGCATCTCCCCCCAAAAAACCGGAGTCTGCCTACTGTATTGCTTTGTGCTCTCACCTCTGATTTCACTGGGGGCTGTCCCCCACCACCATCTCGCTCTCTCTGTCAAAGAGTTAACTTACAGCTCCAATTCATAAAGTTCCTTGTCATTCTTCCCTTTAACTTCCAGCTGAGTCTCCATCTGGAGCGCGGAACCCACCACGCTTACTAATTATGCCTGGGCTGCTAAGACCCACTCGAGAAGGTGTCTAGGGTGAGGCACCTTTCGCTATTCGAGAGGGCGCCTGCGGCCTACGTAAGTGGTGCAAACTTCTTGTCTTGAAGTTTGATTGGTCTTCCGCGTAAACCAAGCTACTCAGTCTCTTTTCTCCACCGAATTTTCCTACTGAGCTCTCCTCATACTATTATTCTTGACATCTCTGATTAGCATATAAATAGTCGCCTAGGCCATCTCTCCTTCGAATACCCTGGATCAGTTGGGGCTGGTCCCCGGCAGGTGGCGACCGAACAGGGACCTCAGGAGGCAATACTCAAAGAGCTGAGCAGACACGAACCACGCAATCAGCAGGCAATAAGCATGGAGCTCAGCAGTGACGAATCATGCTGCTCAACTGGCAATAATCAAGCACGTGACCAGGCAGGAATCACGCAGCTCAGCTGGCAATTGTCAAGCAGATGAGCCGACAGGAATCACGCAGCTCAGCTGGCAATTGTCATGCAGATGAGCCGGCAGGAATCACGCAGCTCAGCAGGCCCTGATCACGTGACTCTGCAGGCACTGATCACGTGGCTGATCAAGTCCAGATCACGTGACTGAGCATGCACTGATCGCGTGGCTATCATGCACTGATGGCGTGACTGCGCATGCACTGATGGCGTGGCTGATCGGGCACTGATCACATGGCTCATCATGCACTGATCACGTGTTTATCAGGCAATGATCAGTGACTGACAGGCGCTGATCATGGGACTGTGCACGCACTGATCACGTGGCTATCATGCACTGATCGCGTGACTGCGCATGCACTGATGGCGTGGCTGTTCGGGCACTGATCACGTGTTTATCAGGCAGTGATCAGTGACTGACAGGCGCTGATCAGGGGACTGTGCACGCACTGATCAGGTGGCTGATCGGGAACTGACCACCTGACCGCGCATGCAGTGATCACGTGGCTGGTCGTTCACTGATCACGTGTTTATCATACGGTGATCACGTGACTGAGAGGCGCTGATCACGTGACTGTGCCGTCAGTGATCACGTGGCTGAGCAGGCACTGATATCGTGACTGAGCATGCACTGATCATGTGCCGGGAGCCGGGGAGGCATTCCACTCTGGACAAAGGTCATGAGGAAGGAGGCTCGGCATACGCAAATGCGGGATCGAGCCTCAGGAGTCCACCCGGATATTCTCGAGCATCTCCCCCCAAAAAAACCGGAGTCTGCCTACTGTATTGCTTTGTGCTCTCACCTCTGATTTCACTGGGGGCTGTCCCCCACCACCATCTCGCTCTCTCTGTCAAAGAGTTAACTTACAGCTCCAATTCATAAAGTTCCTTGTCATTCTTCCCTTTAACTTCCAGCTGAGTCTCCATCTGGAGCGCGGAACCCACCACGCTTACTAATTATGCCTGGGCTGCTAAGACCCACTCGAGAAGGTGTCTAGGGTGAGGCACCTTTCGCTATTCGAGAGGGCGCCTGCGGCCTACGTAAGTGGTGCAAACTTCTTGTCTTGAAGTTTGATTGGTCTTCCGCGTAAACCAAGCTACTCAGTCTCTTTTCTCCACCGAATTTTCCTACTGAGCTCTCCTCATACTATTATTCTTGACATCTCTGATTAGCATATAAATAGTCGCCTAGGCCATCTCTCCTTCGAATACCCTGGATCAGTTGGGGCTGGTCCCCGGCAGGTGGCGACCGAACAGGGACCTCAGGAGGCAATACTCAAAGAGCTGAGCAGACACGAACCACGCAATCAGCAGGCAATAAGCATGGAGCTCAGCAGTGACGAATCATGCTGCTCAACTGGCAATAATCAAGCACGTGACCAGGCAGGAATCACGCAGCTCAGCTGGCAATTGTCAAGCAGATGAGCCGACAGGAATCACGCAGCTCAGCTGGCAATTGTCATGCAGATGAGCCGGCAGGAATCACGCAGCTCAGCAGGCCCTGATCACGTGACTCTGCAGGCACTGATCACGTGGCTGATCAAGTCCAGATCACGTGACTGAGCATGCACTGATCACGTGGCTATCATGCACTGATGGCGTGACTGCGCATGCACTGATGGCGTGGCTGATCGGGCACTGATCACATGGCTCATCATGCACTGATCACGTGTTTATCAGGCAATGATCAGTGACTGACAGGCGCTGATCATGGGACTGTGCACGCACTGATCACGTGGCTATCATGCACTGATCACGTGACTGCGCATGCACTGATGGCGTGGCTGTTCGGGCACTGATCACGTGTTTATCAGGCAGTGATCAGTGACTGACAGGCGCTGATCAGGGGACTGTGCACGCACTGATCAGGTGGCTGATCAGGAACTGACCACCTGACCGCGCATGCAGTGATCACGTGGCTGGTCGTTCACTGATCACGTGTTTATCATACGGTGATCACGTGACTGAGAGGCGCTGATCACGTGACTGTGCCGTCAGTGATCACGTGGCTGAGCAGGCACTGATATCGTGACTGAGCATGCACTGATCATGTGCCGGGAGCCGGGGAGGCATTCCACTCTGGACAAAGGTCATGAGGAAGGAGGCTCGGCATACGCAAATGCGGGATCGAGCCTCAGGAGTCCACCCGGATATTCTCGAGCATCTCCCCCCAAAAAACCGGAGTCTGCCTACTGTATTGCTTTGTGCTCTCACCTCTGATTTCACTGGGGGCTGTCCCCCACCACCATCTCGCTCTCTCTGTCAAAGAGTTAACTTACAGCTCCAATTCATAAAGTTCCTTGTCATTCTTCCCTTTAACTTCCAGCTGAGTCTCCATCTGGAGCGCGGAACCCACCACGCTTACTAATTATGCCTGGGCTGCTAAGACCCACTCGAGAAGGTGTCTAGGGTGAGGCACCTTTCGCTATTCGAGAGGGCGCCTGCGGCCTACGTAAGTGGTGCAAACTTCTTGTCTTGAAGTTTGATTGGTCTTCCGCGTAAACCAAGCTACTCAGTCTCTTTTCTCCACCGAATTTTCCTACTGAGCTCTCCTCATACTATTATTCTTGACATCTCTGATTAGCATATAAATAGTCGCCTAGGCCATCTCTCCTTCGAATACCCTGGATCAGTTGGGGCTGGTCCCCGGCAGGTGGCGACCGAACAGGGACCTCAGGAGGCAATACTCAAAGAGCTGAGCAGACACGAACCACGCAATCAGCAGGCAATAAGCATGGAGCTCAGCAGTGACGAATCATGCTGCTCAACTGGCAATAATCAAGCACGTGACCAGGCAGGAATCACGCAGCTCAGCTGGCAATTGTCAAGCAGATGAGCCGACAGGAATCACGCAGCTCAGCTGGCAATTGTCATGCAGATGAGCCGGCAGGAATCACGCAGCTCAGCAGGCCCTGATCACGTGACTCTGCAGGCACTGATCACGTGGCTGATCAAGTCCAGATCACGTGACTGAGCATGCACTGATCACGTGGCTATCATGCACTGATGGCGTGACTGCGCATGCACTGATGGCGTGGCTGATCGGGCACTGATCACATGGCTCATCATGCACTGATCACGTGTTTATCAGGCAATGATCAGTGACTGACAGGCGCTGATCATGGGACTGTGCACGCACTGATCACGTGGCTATCATGCACTGATCACGTGACTGCGCATGCACTGATGGCGTGGCTGTTCGGGCACTGATCACGTGTTTATCAGGCAGTGATCAGTGACTGACAGGCGCTGATCAGGGGACTGTGCACGCACTGATCAGGTGGCTGATCAGGAACTGACCACCTGACCGCGCATGCAGTGATCACGTGGCTGGTCGTTCACTGATCACGTGTTTATCATACGGTGATCACGTGACTGAGAGGCGCTGATCACGTGACTGTGCCGTCAGTGATCACGTGGCTGAGCAGGCACTGATATCGTGACTGAGCATGCACTGATCATGTGCCGGGAGCCGGGGAGGCATTCCACTCTGGACAAAGGTCATGAGGAAGGAGGCTCGGCATACGCAAATGCGGGATCGAGCCTCAGGAGTCCACCCGGATGTTCTCGAGCATCTCCCCCAAAAAAACCGGAGTCTGCCTACTGTATTGCTTTGTGCTCTCACCTCTGATTTCACTGGGGGCTGTCCCCCACCACCATCTCGCTCTCTCTGTCAAAGAGTTAACTTACAGCTCCAATTCATAAAGTTCCTTGTCATTCTTCCCTTTAACTTCCAGCTGAGTCTCCATCTGGAGCGCGGAACCCACCACGCTTACTAATTATGCCTGGGCTGCTAAGACCCACTCGAGAAGGTGTCTAGGGTGAGGCACCTTTCGCTATTCGAGAGGGCGCCTGCGGCCTACGTAAGTGGTGCAAACTTCTTGTCTTGAAGTTTGATTGGTCTTCCGCGTAAACCAAGCTACTCAGTCTCTTTTCTCCACCGAATTTTCCTACTGAGCTCTCCTCATACTATTATTCTTGACATCTCTGATTAGCATATAAATAGTCGCCTAGGCCATCTCTCCTTCGAATACCCTGGATCAGTTGGGGCTGGTCCCCGGCAGGTGGCGACCGAACAGGGACCTCAGGAGGCAATACTCAAAGAGCTGAGCAGACACGAACCACGCAATCAGCAGGCAATAAGCATGGAGCTCAGCAGTGACGAATCATGCTGCTCAACTGGCAATAATCAAGCACGTGACCAGGCAGGAATCACGCAGCTCAGCTGGCAATTGTCAAGCAGATGAGCCGACAGGAATCACGCAGCTCAGCTGGCAATTGTCATGCAGATGAGCCGGCAGGAATCACGCAGCTCAGCAGGCCCTGATCACGTGACTCTGCAGGCACTGATCACGTGGCTGATCAAGTCCAGATCACGTGACTGAGCATGCACTGATCACGTGGCTATCATGCACTGATGGCGTGACTGCGCATGCACTGATGGCGTGGCTGATCGGGCACTGATCACATGGCTCATCATGCACTGATCACGTGTTTATCAGGCAATGATCAGTGACTGACAGGCGCTGATCATGGGACTGTGCACGCACTGATCACGTGGCTATCATGCACTGATCACGTGACTGCGCATGCACTGATGGCGTGGCTGTTCGGGCACTGATCACGTGTTTATCAGGCAGTGATCAGTGACTGACAGGCGCTGATCAGGGGACTGTGCACGCACTGATCAGGTGGCTGATCAGGAACTGACCACCTGACCGCGCATGCAGTGATCGCGTGGCTGGTCGTTCACTGATCACGTGTTTATCATGCGGTGATCACGTGACTGAGAGGCGCTGATCACGTGACTGTGCCGTCAGTGATCACGTGGCTGAGCAGGCACTGATATCGTGACTGAGCATGCACTGATCATGTGCCGGGAGCCGGGGAGGCATTCCACTCTGGACAAAGGTCATGAGGAAGGAGGCTCGGCATACGCAAATGCGGGATCGAGCCTCAGGAGTCCACCCGGATATTCTCGAGCATCTCCCCCCAAAAACCGGAGTCTGCCTACTGTATTGCTTTGTGCTCTCACCTCTGATTTCACTGGGGGCTGTCCCCCACCACCATCTCGCTCTCTCTGTCAAAGAGTTAACTTACAGCTCCAATTCATAAAGTTCCTTGTCATTCTTCCCTTTAACTTCCAGCTGAGTCTCCATCTGGAGCGCGGAACCCACCACGCTTACTAATTATGCCTGGGCTGCTAAGACCCACTCGAGAAGGTGTCTAGGGTGAGGCACCTTTCGCTATTCGAGAGGGCGCCTGCGGCCTACGTAAGTGGTGCAAACTTCTTGTCTTGAAGTTTGATTGGTCTTCCGCGTAAACCAAGCTACTCAGTCTCTTTTCTCCACCGAATTTTCCTACTGAGCTCTCCTCATACTATTATTCTTGACATCTCTGATTAGCATATAAATAGTCGCCTAGGCCATCTCTCCTTCGAATACCCTGGATCAGTTGGGGCTGGTCCCCGGCAGGTGGCGACCGAACAGGGACCTCAGGAGGCAATACTCAAAGAGCTGAGCAGACACGAACCACGCAATCAGCAGGCAATAAGCATGGAGCTCAGCAGTGACGAATCATGCTGCTCAACTGGCAATAATCAAGCACGTGACCAGGCAGGAATCACGCAGCTCAGCTGGCAATTGTCAAGCAGATGAGCCGACAGGAATCACGCAGCTCAGCTGGCAATTGTCATGCAGATGAGCCGGCAGGAATCACGCAGCTCAGCAGGCCCTGATCACGTGACTCTGCAGGCACTGATCACGTGGCTGATCAAGTCCAGATCACGTGACTGAGCATGCACTGATCACGTGGCTATCATGCACTGATGGCGTGACTGCGCATGCACTGATGGCGTGGCTGATCGGGCACTGATCACATGGCTCATCATGCACTGATCACGTGTTTATCAGGCAATGATCAGTGACTGACAGGCGCTGATCATGGGACTGTGCACGCACTGATCACGTGGCTATCATGCACTGATCACGTGACTGCGCATGCACTGATGACGTGGCTGTTCGGGCACTGATCACGTGTTTATCAGGCAGTGATCAGTGACTGACAGGCGCTGATCAGGGGACTGTGCACGCACTGATCAGGTGGCTGATCAGGAACTGACCACCTGACCGCGCATGCAGTGATCACGTGGCTGGTCGTTCACTGATCACGTGTTTATCATACGGTGATCACGTGACTGAGAGGCGCTGATCACGTGACTGTGCCGTCAGTGATCACGTGGCTGAGCAGGCACTGATATCGTGACTGAGCATGCACTGATCATGTGCCGGGAGCCGGGGAGGCATTCCACTCTGGACAAAGGTCATGAGGAAGGAGGCTCGGCATACGCAAATGCGGGATCGAGCCTCAGGAGTCCACCCGGATATTCTCGAGCATCTCCCCCCAAAAAAACCGGAGTCTGCCTACTGTATTGCTTTGTGCTCTCACCTCTGATTTCACTGGGGGCTGTCCCCCACCACCATCTCGCTCTCTCTGTCAAAGAGTTAACTTACAGCTCCAATTCATAAAGTTCCTTGTCATTCTTCCCTTTAACTTCCAGCTGAGTCTCCATCTGGAGCGCGGAACCCACCACGCTTACTAATTATGCCTGGGCTGCTAAGACCCACTCGAGAAGGTGTCTAGGGTGAGGCACCTTTCGCTATTCGAGAGGGCGCCTGCGGCCTACGTAAGTGGTGCAAACTTCTTGTCTTGAAGTTTGATTGGTCTTCCGCGTAAACCAAGCTACTCAGTCTCTTTTCTCCACCGAATTTTCCTACTGAGCTCTCCTCATACTATTATTCTTGACATCTCTGATTAGCATATAAATAGTCGCCTAGGCCATCTCTCCTTCGAATACCCTGGATCAGTTGGGGCTGGTCCCCGGCAGGTGGCGACCGAACAGGGACCTCAGGAGGCAATACTCAAAGAGCTGAGCAGACACGAACCACGCAATCAGCAGGCAATAAGCATGGAGCTCAGCAGTGACGAATCATGCTGCTCAACTGGCAATAATCAAGCACGTGACCAGGCAGGAATCACGCAGCTCAGCTGGCAATTGTCAAGCAGATGAGCCGACAGGAATCACGCAGCTCAGCTGGCAATTGTCATGCAGATGAGCCGGCAGGAATCACGCAGCTCAGCAGGCCCTGATCACGTGACTCTGCAGGCACTGATCACGTGGCTGATCAAGTCCAGATCACGTGACTGAGCATGCACTGATCACGTGGCTATCATGCACTGATGGCGTGACTGCGCATGCACTGATGGCGTGGCTGATCGGGCACTGATCACATGGCTCATCATGCACTGATCACGTGTTTATCAGGCAATGATCAGTGACTGACAGGCGCTGATCATGGGACTGTGCACGCACTGATCACGTGGCTATCATGCACTGATCACGTGACTGCGCATGCACTGATGACGTGGCTGTTCGGGCACTGATCACGTGTTTATCAGGCAGTGATCAGTGACTGACAGGCGCTGATCAGGGGACTGTGCACGCACTGATCAGGTGGCTGATCAGGAACTGACCACCTGACCGCGCATGCAGTGATCACGTGGCTGGTCGTTCACTGATCACGTGTTTATCATACGGTGATCACGTGACTGAGAGGCGCTGATCACGTGACTGTGCCGTCAGTGATCACGTGGCTGAGCAGGCACTGATATCGTGACTGAGCATGCACTGATCATGTGCCGGGAGCCGGGGAGGCATTCCACTCTGGACAAAGGTCATGAGGAAGGAGGCTCGGCATACGCAAATGCGGGATCGAGCCTCAGGAGTCCACCCGGATATTCTCGAGCATCTCCCCCCAAAAAAACCGGAGTCTGCCTACTGTATTGCTTTGTGCTCTCACCTCTGATTTCACTGGGGGCTGTCCCCCACCACCATCTCGCTCTCTCTGTCAAAGAGTTAACTTACAGCTCCAATTCATAAAGTTCCTTGTCATTCTTCCCTTTAACTTCCAGCTGAGTCTCCATCTGGAGCGCGGAACCCACCACGCTTACTAATTATGCCTGGGCTGCTAAGACCCACTCGAGAAGGTGTCTAGGGTGAGGCACCTTTCGCTATTCGAGAGGGCGCCTGCGGCCTACGTAAGTGGTGCAAACTTCTTGTCTTGAAGTTTGATTGGTCTTCCGCGTAAACCAAGCTACTCAGTCTCTTTTCTCCACCGAATTTTCCTACTGAGCTCTCCTCATACTATTATTCTTGACATCTCTGATTAGCATATAAATAGTCGCCTAGGCCATCTCTCCTTCGAATACCCTGGATCAGTTGGGGCTGGTCCCCGGCAGGTGGCGACCGAACAGGGACCTCAGGAGGCAATACTCAAAGAGCTGAGCAGACACGAACCACGCAATCAGCAGGCAATAAGCATGGAGCTCAGCAGTGACGAATCATGCTGCTCAACTGGCAATAATCAAGCACGTGACCAGGCAGGAATCACGCAGCTCAGCTGGCAATTGTCAAGCAGATGAGCCGACAGGAATCACGCAGCTCAGCTGGCAATTGTCATGCAGATGAGCCGGCAGGAATCACGCAGCTCAGCAGGCCCTGATCACGTGACTCTGCAGGCACTGATCACGTGGCTGATCAAGTCCAGATCACGTGACTGAGCATGCACTGATCACGTGGCTATCATGCACTGATGACGTGACTGCGCATGCACTGATGGCGTGGCTGATCGGGCACTGATCACATGGCTCATCATGCACTGATCACGTGTTTATCAGGCAATGATCAGTGACTGACAGGCGCTGATCATGGGACTGTGCACGCACTGATCACGTGGCTATCATGCACTGATCACGTGACTGCGCATGCACTGATGGCGTGGCTGTTCGGGCACTGATCACGTGTTTATCAGGCAGTGATCAGTGACTGACAGGCGCTGATCAGGGGACTGTGCACGCACTGATCAGGTGGCTGATCAGGAACTGACCACCTGACCGCGCATGCAGTGATCACGTGGCTGGTCGTTCACTGATCACGTGTTTATCATACGGTGATCACGTGACTGAGAGGCGCTGATCACGTGACTGTGCCGTCAGTGATCACGTGGCTGAGCAGGCACTGATATCGTGACTGAGCATGCACTGATCATGTGCCGGGAGCCGGGGAGGCATTCCACTCTGGACAAAGGTCATGAGGAAGGAGGCTCGGCATACGCAAATGCGGGATCGAGCCTCAGGAGTCCACCCGGATATTCTCGAGCATCTCCCCCCAAAAAAACCGGAGTCTGCCTACTGTATTGCTTTGTGCTCTCACCTCTGATTTCACTGGGGGCTGTCCCCCACCACCATCTCGCTCTCTCTGTCAAAGAGTTAACTTACAGCTCCAATTCATAAAGTTCCTTGTCATTCTTCCCTTTAACTTCCAGCTGAGTCTCCATCTGGAGCGCGGAACCCACCACGCTTACTAATTATGCCTGGGCTGCTAAGACCCACTCGAGAAGGTGTCTAGGGTGAGGCACCTTTCGCTATTCGAGAGGGCGCCTGCGGCCTACGTAAGTGGTGCAAACTTCTTGTCTTGAAGTTTGATTGGTCTTCCGCGTAAACCAAGCTACTCAGTCTCTTTTCTCCACCGAATTTTCCTACTGAGCTCTCCTCATACTATTATTCTTGACATCTCTGATTAGCATATAAATAGTCGCCTAGGCCATCTCTCCTTCGAATACCCTGGATCAGTTGGGGCTGGTCCCCGGCAGGTGGCGACCGAACAGGGACCTCAGGAGGCAATACTCAAAGAGCTGAGCAGACACGAACCACGCAATCAGCAGGCAATAAGCATGGAGCTCAGCAGTGACGAATCATGCTGCTCAACTGGCAATAATCAAGCACGTGACCAGGCAGGAATCACGCAGCTCAGCTGGCAATTGTCAAGCAGATGAGCCGACAGGAATCACGCAGCTCAGCTGGCAATTGTCATGCAGATGAGCCGGCAGGAATCACGCAGCTCAGCAGGCCCTGATCACGTGACTCTGCAGGCACTGATCACGTGGCTGATCAAGTCCAGATCACGTGACTGAGCATGCACTGATCACGTGGCTATCATGCACTGATGACGTGACTGCGCATGCACTGATGGCGTGGCTGATCGGGCACTGATCACATGGCTCATCATGCACTGATCACGTGTTTATCAGGCAATGATCAGTGACTGACAGGCGCTGATCATGGGACTGTGCACGCACTGATCGCGTGGCTATCATGCACTGATCACGTGACTGCGCATGCACTGATGACGTGGCTGTTCGGGCACTGATCACGTGTTTATCAGGCAGTGATCAGTGACTGACAGGCGCTGATCAGGGGACTGTGCACGCACTGATCAGGTGGCTGATCAGGAACTGACCACCTGACCGCGCATGCAGTGATCACGTGGCTGGTCGTTCACTGATCACGTGTTTATCATACGGTGATCACGTGACTGAGAGGCGCTGATCACGTGACTGTGCCGTCAGTGATCACGTGGCTGAGCAGGCACTGATATCGTGACTGAGCATGCACTGATCATGTGCCGGGAGCCGGGGAGGCATTCCACTCTGGACAAAGGTCATGAGGAAGGAGGCTCGGCATACGCAAATGCGGGATCGAGCCTCAGGAGTCCACCCGGATATTCTCGAGCATCTCCCCCCAAAAAACCGGAGTCTGCCTACTGTATTGCTTTGTGCTCTCACCTCTGATTTCACTGGGGGCTGTCCCCCACCACCATCTCGCTCTCTCTGTCAAAGAGTTAACTTACAGCTCCAATTCATAAAGTTCCTTGTCATTCTTCCCTTTAACTTCCAGCTGAGTCTCCATCTGGAGCGCGGAACCCACCACGCTTACTAATTATGCCTGGGCTGCTAAGACCCACTCGAGAAGGTGTCTAGGGTGAGGCACCTTTCGCTATTCGAGAGGGCGCCTGCGGCCTACGTAAGTGGTGCAAACTTCTTGTCTTGAAGTTTGATTGGTCTTCCGCGTAAACCAAGCTACTCAGTCTCTTTTCTCCACCGAATTTTCCTACTGAGCTCTCCTCATACTATTATTCTTGACATCTCTGATTAGCATATAAATAGTCGCCTAGGCCATCTCTCCTTCGAATACCCTGGATCAGTTGGGGCTGGTCCCCGGCAGGTGGCGACCGAACAGGGACCTCAGGAGGCAATACTCAAAGAGCTGAGCAGACACGAACCACGCAATCAGCAGGCAATAAGCATGGAGCTCAGCAGTGACGAATCATGCTGCTCAACTGGCAATAATCAAGCACGTGACCAGGCAGGAATCACGCAGCTCAGCTGGCAATTGTCAAGCAGATGAGCCGACAGGAATCACGCAGCTCAGCTGGCAATTGTCATGCAGATGAGCCGGCAGGAATCACGCAGCTCAGCAGGCCCTGATCACGTGACTCTGCAGGCACTGATCACGTGGCTGATCAAGTCCAGATCACGTGACTGAGCATGCACTGATCACGTGGCTATCATGCACTGATGACGTGACTGCGCATGCACTGATGGCGTGGCTGATCGGGCACTGATCACATGGCTCATCATGCACTGATCACGTGTTTATCAGGCAATGATCAGTGACTGACAGGCGCTGATCATGGGACTGTGCACGCACTGATCGCGTGGCTATCATGCACTGATCACGTGACTGCGCATGCACTGATGGCGTGGCTGTTCGGGCACTGATCACGTGTTTATCAGGCAGTGATCAGTGACTGACAGGCGCTGATCAGGGGACTGTGCACGCACTGATCAGGTGGCTGATCAGGAACTGACCACCTGACCGCGCATGCAGTGATCACGTGGCTGGTCGTTCACTGATCACGTGTTTATCATACGGTGATCACGTGACTGAGAGGCGCTGATCACGTGACTGTGCCGTCAGTGATCACGTGGCTGAGCAGGCACTGATATCGTGACTGAGCATGCACTGATCATGTGCCGGGAGCCGGGGAGGCATTCCACTCTGGACAAAGGTCATGAGGAAGGAGGCTCGGCATACGCAAATGCGGGATCGAGCCTCAGGAGTCCACCCGGATATTCTCGAGCATCTCCCCCAAAAAAACCGGAGTCTGCCTACTGTATTGCTTTGTGCTCTCACCTCTGATTTCACTGGGGGCTGTCCCCCACCACCATCTCGCTCTCTCTGTCAAAGAGTTAACTTACAGCTCCAATTCATAAAGTTCCTTGTCATTCTTCCCTTTAACTTCCAGCTGAGTCTCCATCTGGAGCGCGGAACCCACCACGCTTACTAATTATGCCTGGGCTGCTAAGACCCACTCGAGAAGGTGTCTAGGGTGAGGCACCTTTCGCTATTCGAGAGGGCGCCTGCGGCCTACGTAAGTGGTGCAAACTTCTTGTCTTGAAGTTTGATTGGTCTTCCGCGTAAACCAAGCTACTCAGTCTCTTTTCTCCACCGAATTTTCCTACTGAGCTCTCCTCATACTATTATTCTTGACATCTCTGATTAGCATATAAATAGTCGCCTAGGCCATCTCTCCTTCGAATACCCTGGATCAGTTGGGGCTGGTCCCCGGCAGGTGGCGACCGAACAGGGACCTCAGGAGGCAATACTCAAAGAGCTGAGCAGACACGAACCACGCAATCAGCAGGCAATAAGCATGGAGCTCAGCAGTGACGAATCATGCTGCTCAACTGGCAATAATCAAGCACGTGACCAGGCAGGAATCACGCAGCTCAGCTGGCAATTGTCAAGCAGATGAGCCGACAGGAATCACGCAGCTCAGCTGGCAATTGTCATGCAGATGAGCCGGCAGGAATCACGCAGCTCAGCAGGCCCTGATCACGTGACTCTGCAGGCACTGATCACGTGGCTGATCAAGTCCAGATCACGTGACTGAGCATGACTGGCGCATGCACTGATGACGTGGCTGATCGGGCACTGATCACATGGCTCATCATGCACTGATCACGTGTTTATCAGGCAATGATCAGTGACTGACAGGCGCTGATCATGGGACTGTGCACGCGCTGATCACGTGGCTATCATGCACTGATCACGTGACTGCGCATGCACTGATGGCGTGGCTGTTCGGGCACTGATCACGTGTTTATCAGGCAGTGATCAGTGACTGACAGGCGCTGATCAGGGGACTGTGCACGCACTGATCAGGTGGCTGATCAGGAACTGACCACCTGACCGCGCATGCAGTGATCACGTGGCTGGTCGTTCACTGATCACGTGTTTATCATACGGTGATCACGTGACTGAGAGGCGCTGATCACGTGACTGTGCCGTCAGTGATCACGTGGCTGAGCAGGCACTGATATCGTGACTGAGCATGCACTGATCATGTGCCGGGAGCCGGGGAGGCATTCCACTCTGGACAAAGGTCATGAGGAAGGAGGCTCGGCATACGCAAATGCGGGATCGAGCCTCAGGAGTCCACCCGGATATTCTCGAGCATCTCCCCCCAAAAAACCCGAGTCTGCCTACTGTATTGCTTTGTGCTCTCACCTCTGATTTCACTGGGGGCTGTCCCCCACCACCATCTCGCTCTCTCTGTCAAAGAGTTAACTTACAGCTCCAATTCATAAAGTTCCTTGTCATTCTTCCCTTTAACTTCCAGCTGAGTCTCCATCTGGAGCTCGGAACCCACCACGCTTACTAATTATGCCTGGGCTGCTAAGACCCACTCGAGAAGGTGTCTAGGGTGAGGCACCTTTCGCTATTCGAGAGGGCGCCTGCGGCCTACGTAAGTGGTGCAAACTTCTTGTCTTGAAGTTTGATTGGTCTTCCGCGTAAACCAAGCTACTCAGTCTCTTTTCTCCACCGAATTTTCCTACTGAGCTCTCCTCATACTATTATTCTTGACATCTCTGATTAGCATATAAATAGTCGCCTAGGCCATCTCTCCTTCGAATACCCTGGATCAGTTGGGGCTGGTCCCCGGCAGGTGGCGACCGAACAGGGACCTCAGGAGGCGATACTCAAAGAGCTGAGCAGACACGAACCACGCAATCAGCAGGCAATAAGCATGGAGCTCAGCAGTGACGAATCATGCTGCTCAACTGGCAATAATCAAGCACGTGACCAGGCAGGAATCACGCAGCTCAGCTGGCAATTGTCAAGCAGATGAGCCGACAGGAATCACGCAGCTCAGCTGGCAATTGTCATGCAGATGAGCCGGCAGGAATCACGCAGCTCAGCAGGCCCTGATCACGTGACTCTGCAGGCACTGATCACGTGGCTGATCAAGTCCAGATCACGTGACTGAGCATGCACTGATCACGTGGCTATCATGCACTGATGACGTGACTGCGCCTGATGCGTGATCGGGCACTGATCACATGGCTCATCATGCACTGATCACGTGTTTATCAGGCAATGATCAGTGACTGACAGGCGCTGATCATGGGACTGTGCACGCGCTGATCACGTGGCTATCATGCACTGATCACGTGACTGCGCATGCACTGATGGCGTGGCTGTTCGGGCACTGATCACGTGTTTATCAGGCAGTGATCAGTGACTGACAGGCGCTGATCAGGGGACTGTGCACGCACTGATCAGGTGGCTGATCAGGAACTGACCACCTGACCGCGCATGCAGTGATCACGTGGCTGGTCGTTCACTGATCACGTGTTTATCATACGGTGATCACGTGACTGAGAGGCGCTGATCACGTGACTGTGCCGTCAGTGATCACGTGGCTGAGCAGGCACTGATATCGTGACTGAGCATGCACTGATCATGTGCCGGGAGCCGGGGAGGCATTCCACTCTGGACAAAGGTCATGAGGAAGGAGGCTCGGCATACGCAAATGCGGGATCGAGCCTCAGGAGTCCACCCGGATATTCTCGAGCATCTCCCCCCAAAAAAACCGGAGTCTGCCTACTGTATTGCTTTGTGCTCTCACCTCTGATTTCACTGGGGGCTGTCCCCCACCACCATCTCGCTCTCTCTGTCAAAGAGTTAACTTACAGCTCCAATTCATAAAGTTCCTTGTCATTCTTCCCTTTAACTTCCAGCTGAGTCTCCATCTGGAGCGCGGAACCCACCACGCTTACTAATTATGCCTGGGCTGCTAAGACCCACTCGAGAAGGTGTCTAGGGTGAGGCACCTTTCGCTATTCGAGAGGGCGCCTGCGGCCTACGTAAGTGGTGCAAACTTCTTGTCTTGAAGTTTGATTGGTCTTCCGCGTAAACCAAGCTACTCAGTCTCTTTTCTCCACCGAATTTTCCTACTGAGCTCTCCTCATACTATTATTCTTGACATCTCTGATTAGCATATAAATAGTCGCCTAGGCCATCTCTCCTTCGAATACCCTGGATCAGTTGGGGCTGGTCCCCGGCAGGTGGCGACCGAACAGGGACCTCAGGAGGCAATACTCAAAGAGCTGAGCAGACACGAACCACGCAATCAGCAGGCAATAAGCATGGAGCTCAGCAGTGACGAATCATGCTGCTCAACTGGCAATAATCAAGCACGTGACCAGGCAGGAATCACGCAGCTCAGCTGGCAATTGTCAAGCAGATGAGCCGACAGGAATCACGCAGCTCAGCTGGCAATTGTCATGCAGATGAGCCGGCAGGAATCACGCAGCTCAGCAGGCCCTGATCACGTGACTCTGCAGGCACTGATCACGTGGCTGATCAAGTCCAGATCACGTGACTGAGCATGCACTGATCACGTGGCTATCATGCACTGATGGCGTGACTGCGCATGCACTGATGACGTGGCTGATCACTGATCACATGGCTCATCATGCACTGATCACGTGTTTATCAGGCAATGATCAGTGACTGACAGGCGCTGATCATGGGACTGTGCACGCACTGATCACGTGGCTATCATGCACTGATCGCGTGACTGCGCATGCACTGATGGCGTGGCTGTTCGGGCACTGATCGCGTGTTTATCAGGCAGTGATCAGTGACTGACAGGCGCTGATCAGGGGACTGTGCACGCACTGATCAGGTGGCTGATCAGGAACTGACCACCTGACCGCGCATGCAGTGATCACGTGGCTGGTCGTTCACTGATCACGTGTTTATCATACGGTGATCACGTGACTGAGAGGCGCTGATCACGTGACTGTGCCGTCAGTGATCACGTGGCTGAGCAGGCACTGATATCGTGACTGAGCATGCACTGATCATGTGCCGGGAGCCGGGGAGGCATTCCACTCTGGACAAAGGTCATGAGGAAGGAGGCTCGGCATACGCAAATGCGGGATCGAGCCTCAGGAGTCCACCCGGATATTCTCGAGCATCTCCCCCCAAAAAAACCGGAGTCTGCCTACTGTATTGCTTTGTGCTCTCACCTCTGATTTCACTGGGGGCTGTCCCCCACCACCATCTCGCTCTCTCTGTCAAAGAGTTAACTTACAGCTCCAATTCATAAAGTTCCTTGTCATTCTTCCCTTTAACTTCCAGCTGAGTCTCCATCTGGAGCGCGGAACCCACCACGCTTACTAATTATGCCTGGGCTGCTAAGACCCACTCGAGAAGGTGTCTAGGGTGAGGCACCTTTCGCTATTCGAGAGGGCGCCTGCGGCCTACGTAAGTGGTGCAAACTTCTTGTCTTGAAGTTTGATTGGTCTTCCGCGTAAACCAAGCTACTCAGTCTCTTTTCTCCACCGAATTTTCCTACTGAGCTCTCCTCATACTATTATTCTTGACATCTCTGATTAGCATATAAATAGTCGCCTAGGCCATCTCTCCTTCGAATACCCTGGATCAGTTGGGGCTGGTCCCCGGCAGGTGGCGACCGAACAGGGACCTCAGGAGGCAATACTCAAAGAGCTGAGCAGACACGAACCACGCAATCAGCAGGCAATAAGCATGGAGCTCAGCAGTGACGAATCATGCTGCTCAACTGGCAATAATCAAGCACGTGACCAGGCAGGAATCACGCAGCTCAGCTGGCAATTGTCAAGCAGATGAGCCGACAGGAATCACGCAGCTCAGCTGGCAATTGTCATGCAGATGAGCCGGCAGGAATCACGCAGCTCAGCAGGCCCTGATCACGTGACTCTGCAGGCACTGATCACGTGGCTGATCAAGTCCAGATCACGTGACTGAGCATGCACTGATCACGTGGCTATCATGCACTGATGACGTGACTGCGCATGCACTGATGACGTGGCTGATCGGGCACTGATCACATGGCTCATCATGCACTGATCACGTGTTTATCAGGCAATGATCAGTGACTGACAGGCGCTGATCATGGGACTGTGCACGCACTGATCACGTGGCTATCATGCACTGATCACGTGACTGCGCATGCACTGATGACGTGGCTGTTCGGGCACTGATCACGTGTTTATCAGGCAGTGATCAGTGACTGACAGGCGCTGATCAGGGGACTGTGCACGCACTGATCAGGTGGCTGATCAGGAACTGACCACCTGACCGCGCATGCAGTGATCACGTGGCTGGTCGTTCACTGATCACGTGTTTATCATACGGTGATCACGTGACTGAGAGGCGCTGATCACGTGACTGTGCCGTCAGTGATCACGTGGCTGAGCAGGCACTGATATCGTGACTGAGCATGCACTGATCATGTGCCGGGAGCCGGGGAGGCATTCCACTCTGGACAAAGGTCATGAGGAAGGAGGCTCGGCATACGCAAATGCGGGATCGAGCCTCAGGAGTCCACCCGGATATTCTCGAGCATCTCCCCCAAAAAAACCGGAGTCTGCCTACTGTATTGCTTTGTGCTCTCACCTCTGATTTCACTGGGGGCTGTCCCCCACCACCATCTCGCTCTCTCTGTCAAAGAGTTAACTTACAGCTCCAATTCATAAAGTTCCTTGTCATTCTTCCCTTTAACTTCCAGCTGAGTCTCCATCTGGAGCGCGGAACCCACCACGCTTACTAATTATGCCTGGGCTGCTAAGACCCACTCGAGAAGGTGTCTAGGGTGAGGCACCTTTCGCTATTCGAGAGGGCGCCTGCGGCCTACGTAAGTGGTGCAAACTTCTTGTCTTGAAGTTTGATTGGTCTTCCGCGTAAACCAAGCTACTCAGTCTCTTTTCTCCACCGAATTTTCCTACTGAGCTCTCCTCATACTATTATTCTTGACATCTCTGATTAGCATATAAATAGTCGCCTAGGCCATCTCTCCTTCGAATACCCTGGATCAGTTGGGGCTGGTCCCCGGCAGGTGGCGACCGAACAGGGACCTCAGGAGGCAATACTCAAAGAGCTGAGCAGACACGAACCACGCAATCAGCAGGCAATAAGCATGGAGCTCAGCAGTGACGAATCATGCTGCTCAACTGGCAATAATCAAGCACGTGACCAGGCAGGAATCACGCAGCTCAGCTGGCAATTGTCAAGCAGATGAGCCGACAGGAATCACGCAGCTCAGCTGGCAATTGTCATGCAGATGAGCCGGCAGGAATCACGCAGCTCAGCAGGCCCTGATCACGTGACTCTGCAGGCACTGATCACGTGGCTGATCAAGTCCAGATCACGTGACTGAGCATGCACTGATCACGTGGCTATCATGCACTGATGACGTGACTGCGCATGCACTGATGACGTGGCTGATCGGGCACTGATCACATGGCTCATCATGCACTGATCACGTGTTTATCAGGCAATGATCAGTGACTGACAGGCGCTGATCATGGGACTGTGCACGCACTGATCACGTGGCTATCATGCACTGATCACGTGACTGCGCATGCACTGATGACGTGGCTGTTCGGGCACTGATCACGTGTTTATCAGGCAGTGATCAGTGACTGACAGGCGCTGATCAGGGGACTGTGCACGCACTGATCAGGTGGCTGATCAGGAACTGACCACCTGACCGCGCATGCAGTGATCACGTGGCTGGTCGTTCACTGATCACGTGTTTATCATACGGTGATCACGTGACTGAGAGGCGCTGATCACGTGACTGTGCCGTCAGTGATCACGTGGCTGAGCAGGCACTGATATCGTGACTGAGCATGCACTGATCATGTGCCGGGAGCCGGGGAGGCATTCCACTCTGGACAAAGGTCATGAGGAAGGAGGCTCGGCATACGCAAATGCGGGATCGAGCCTCAGGAGTCCACCCGGATATTCTCGAGCATCTCCCCCCAAAAAAACCGGAGTCTGCCTACTGTATTGCTTTGTGCTCTCACCTCTGATTTCACTGGGGGCTGTCCCCCACCACCATCTCGCTCTCTCTGTCAAAGAGTTAACTTACAGCTCCAATTCATAAAGTTCCTTGTCATTCTTCCCTTTAACTTCCAGCTGAGTCTCCATCTGGAGCGCGGAACCCACCACGCTTACTAATTATGCCTGGGCTGCTAAGACCCACTCGAGAAGGTGTCTAGGGTGAGGCACCTTTCGCTATTCGAGAGGGCGCCTGCGGCCTACGTAAGTGGTGCAAACTTCTTGTCTTGAAGTTTGATTGGTCTTCCGCGTAAACCAAGCTACTCAGTCTCTTTTCTCCACCGAATTTTCCTACTGAGCTCTCCTCATACTATTATTCTTGACATCTCTGATTAGCATATAAATAGTCGCCTAGGCCATCTCTCCTTCGAATACCCTGGATCAGTTGGGGCTGGTCCCCGGCAGGTGGCGACCGAACAGGGACCTCAGGAGGCAATACTCAAAGAGCTGAGCAGACACGAACCACGCAATCAGCAGGCAATAAGCATGGAGCTCAGCAGTGACGAATCATGCTGCTCAACTGGCAATAATCAAGCACGTGACCAGGCAGGAATCACGCAGCTCAGCTGGCAATTGTCAAGCAGATGAGCCGACAGGAATCACGCAGCTCAGCTGGCAATTGTCATGCAGATGAGCCGGCAGGAATCACGCAGCTCAGCAGGCCCTGATCACGTGACTCTGCAGGCACTGATCACGTGGCTGATCAAGTCCAGATCACGTGACTGAGCATGCACTGATCACGTGGCTATCATGCACTGATGACGTGACTGCGCATGCACTGATGACGTGGCTGATCGGGCACTGATCACATGGCTCATCATGCACTGATCACGTGTTTATCAGGCAATGATCAGTGACTGACAGGCGCTGATCATGGGACTGTGCACGCACTGATCACGTGGCTATCATGCACTGATCACGTGACTGCGCATGCACTGATGACGTGGCTGTTCGGGCACTGATCACGTGTTTATCAGGCAGTGATCAGTGACTGACAGGCGCTGATCAGGGGACTGTGCACGCACTGATCAGGTGGCTGATCAGGAACTGACCACCTGACCGCGCATGCAGTGATCACGTGGCTGGTCGTTCACTGATCACGTGTTTATCATACGGTGATCACGTGACTGAGAGGCGCTGATCACGTGACTGTGCCGTCAGTGATCACGTGGCTGAGCAGGCACTGATATCGTGACTGAGCATGCACTGATCATGTGCCGGGAGCCGGGGAGGCATTCCACTCTGGACAAAGGTCATGAGGAAGGAGGCTCGGCATACGCAAATGCGGGATCGAGCCTCAGGAGTCCACCCGGATATTCTCGAGCATCTCCCCCCAAAAAAACCGGAGTCTGCCTACTGTATTGCTTTGTGCTCTCACCTCTGATTTCACTGGGGGCTGTCCCCCACCACCATCTCGCTCTCTCTGTCAAAGAGTTAACTTACAGCTCCAATTCATAAAGTTCCTTGTCATTCTTCCCTTTAACTTCCAGCTGAGTCTCCATCTGGAGCGCGGAACCCACCACGCTTACTAATTATGCCTGGGCTGCTAAGACCCACTCGAGAAGGTGTCTAGGGTGAGGCACCTTTCGCTATTCGAGAGGGCGCCTGCGGCCTACGTAAGTGGTGCAAACTTCTTGTCTTGAAGTTTGATTGGTCTTCCGCGTAAACCAAGCTACTCAGTCTCTTTTCTCCACCGAATTTTCCTACTGAGCTCTCCTCATACTATTATTCTTGACATCTCTGATTAGCATATAAATAGTCGCCTAGGCCATCTCTCCTTCGAATACCCTGGATCAGTTGGGGCTGGTCCCCGGCAGGTGGCGACCGAACAGGGACCTCAGGAGGCAATACTCAAAGAGCTGAGCAGACACGAACCACGCAATCAGCAGGCAATAAGCATGGAGCTCAGCAGTGACGAATCATGCTGCTCAACTGGCAATAATCAAGCACGTGACCAGGCAGGAATCACGCAGCTCAGCTGGCAATTGTCAAGCAGATGAGCCGACAGGAATCACGCAGCTCAGCTGGCAATTGTCATGCAGATGAGCCGGCAGGAATCACGCAGCTCAGCAGGCCCTGATCACGTGACTCTGCAGGCACTGATCACGTGGCTGATCAAGTCCAGATCACGTGACTGAGCATGCACTGATCACGTGGCTATCATGCACTGATGACGTGACTGCGCATGCACTGATGACGTGGCTGATCGGGCACTGATCACATGGCTCATCATGCACTGATCACGTGTTTATCAGGCAATGATCAGTGACTGACAGGCGCTGATCATGGGACTGTGCACGCACTGATCACGTGGCTATCATGCACTGATCACGTGACTGCGCATGCACTGATGACGTGGCTGTTCGGGCACTGATCACGTGTTTATCAGGCAGTGATCAGTGACTGACAGGCGCTGATCAGGGGACTGTGCACGCACTGATCAGGTGGCTGATCAGGAACTGACCACCTGACCGCGCATGCAGTGATCACGTGGCTGGTCGTTCACTGATCACGTGTTTATCATACGGTGATCACGTGACTGAGAGGCGCTGATCACGTGACTGTGCCGTCAGTGATCACGTGGCTGAGCAGGCACTGATATCGTGACTGAGCATGCACTGATCATGTGCCGGGAGCCGGGGAGGCATTCCACTCTGGACAAAGGTCATGAGGAAGGAGGCTCGGCATACGCAAATGCGGGATCGAGCCTCAGGAGTCCACCCGGATATTCTCGAGCATCTCCCCCAAAAAACCGGAGTCTGCCTACTGTATTGCTTTGTGCTCTCACCTCTGATTTCACTGGGGGCTGTCCCCCACCACCATCTCGCTCTCTCTGTCAAAGAGTTAACTTACAGCTCCAATTCATAAAGTTCCTTGTCATTCTTCCCTTTAACTTCCAGCTGAGTCTCCATCTGGAGCGCGGAACCCACCACGCTTACTAATTATGCCTGGGCTGCTAAGACCCACTCGAGAAGGTGTCTAGGGTGAGGCACCTTTCGCTATTCGAGAGGGCGCCTGCGGCCTACGTAAGTGGTGCAAACTTCTTGTCTTGAAGTTTGATTGGTCTTCCGCGTAAACCAAGCTACTCAGTCTCTTTTCTCCACCGAATTTTCCTACTGAGCTCTCCTCATACTATTATTCTTGACATCTCTGATTAGCATATAAATAGTCGCCTAGGCCATCTCTCCTTCGAATACCCTGGATCAGTTGGGGCTGGTCCCCGGCAGGTGGCGACCGAACAGGGACCTCAGGAGGCAATACTCAAAGAGCTGAGCAGACACGAACCACGCAATCAGCAGGCAATAAGCATGGAGCTCAGCAGTGACGAATCATGCTGCTCAACTGGCAATAATCAAGCACGTGACCAGGCAGGAATCACGCAGCTCAGCTGGCAATTGTCAAGCAGATGAGCCGACAGGAATCACGCAGCTCAGCTGGCAATGAGCTCACGTGATGACTGCAGGCACTGATCACGTGGCTGATCAAGTCCAGATCACGTGACTGAGCATGCACTGATCACGTGGCTATCATGCACTGATGACGTGACTGCGCATGCACTGATGACGTGGCTGATCGGGCACTGATCACATGGCTCATCATGCACTGATCACGTGTTTATCAGGCAATGATCAGTGACTGACAGGCGCTGATCATGGGACTGTGCACGCACTGATCACGTGGCTGCACTGCTGACTGCGCATGCACTGATGACGTGGCTGTGGGCACTGATCACGCAGGCAGTGATCAGTGACTGATGATCAGGGGACTGTGGCTGATCAGGTGGCTGATCAGGAACACTGATCACGTGGCTGGTTTCACTGATCACGTGTTTATCATACGGTGATCACGTGACTGAGAGGCGCTGATCACGTGACTGTGCCGTCAGTGATCACGTGGCTGAGCAGGCACTGATATCGTGACTGAGCATGCACTGATCATGTGCCGGGAGCCGGGGAGGCATTCCACTCTGGACAAAGGTCATGAGGAAGGAGGCTCGGCATACGCAAATGCGGGATCGAGCCTCAGGAGTCCACCCGGATATTCTCGAGCATCTCCCCCCAAAAAAACCGGAGTCTGCCTACTGTATTGCTTTGTGCTCTCACCTCTGATTTCACTGGGGGCTGTCCCCCACCACCATCTCGCTCTCTCTGTCAAAGAGTTAACTTACAGCTCCAATTCATAAAGTTCCTTGTCATTCTTCCCTTTAACTTCCAGCTGAGTCTCCATCTGGAGCGCGGAACCCACCACGCTTACTAATTATGCCTGGGCTGCTAAGACCCACTCGAGAAGGTGTCTAGGGTGAGGCACCTTTCGCTATTCGAGAGGGCGCCTGCGGCCTACGTAAGTGGTGCAAACTTCTTGTCTTGAAGTTTGATTGGTCTTCCGCGTAAACCAAGCTACTCAGTCTCTTTTCTCCACCGAATTTTCCTACTGAGCTCTCCTCATACTATTATTCTTGACATCTCTGATTAGCATATAAATAGTCGCCTAGGCCATCTCTCCTTCGAATACCCTGGATCAGTTGGGGCTGGTCCCCGGCAGGTGGCGACCGAACAGGGACCTCAGGAGGCAATACTCAAAGAGCTGAGCAGACACGAACCACGCAATCAGCAGGCAATAAGCATGGAGCTCAGCAGTGACGAATCATGCTGCTCAACTGGCAATAATCAAGCACGTGACCAGGCAGGAATCACGCAGCTCAGCTGGCAATTGTCAAGCAGATGAGCCGACAGGAATCACGCAGCTCAGTGGCAATTGTCATGCAGATGAGCCGGCAGGAATCACGCAGCTCAGCAGGCCCTGATCACGTGACTCTGCAGGCACTGATCACGTGGCTGATCAAGTCCAGATCACGTGACTGAGCATGCACTGATCACGTGGCTATCATGCACTGATGACGTGACTGCGCATGCACTGATGACGTGGCTGATCGGGCACTGATCACATGGCTCATCATGCACTGATCACGTGTTTATCAGGCAATGATCAGTGACTGACAGGCGCTGATCATGGGACTGTGCACGCACTGATCACGTGGCTATCATGCACTGATCACGTGACTGCGCATGCACTGATGACGTGGCTGTTCGGGCACTGATCACGTGTTTATCAGGCAGTGATCAGTGACTGACAGGCGCTGATCAGGGGACTGTGCACGCACTGATCAGGTGGCTGATCAGGAACTGACCACCTGACCGCGCATGCAGTGATCACGTGGCTGGTCGTTCACTGATCACGTGTTTATCATACGGTGATCACGTGACTGAGAGGCGCTGATCACGTGACTGTGCCGTCAGTGATCACGTGGCTGAGCAGGCACTGATATCGTGACTGAGCATGCACTGATCATGTGCCGGGAGCCGGGGAGGCATTCCACTCTGGACAAAGGTCATGAGGAAGGAGGCTCGGCATACGCAAATGCGGGATCGAGCCTCAGGAGTCCACCCGGATATTCTCGAGCATCTCCCCCCAAAAAAACCGGAGTCTGCCTACTGTATTGCTTTGTGCTCTCACCTCTGATTTCACTGGGGGCTGTCCCCCACCACCATCTCGCTCTCTCTGTCAAAGAGTTAACTTACAGCTCCAATTCATAAAGTTCCTTGTCATTCTTCCCTTTAACTTCCAGCTGAGTCTCCATCTGGAGCGCGGAACCCACCACGCTTACTAATTATGCCTGGGCTGCTAAGACCCACTCGAGAAGGTGTCTAGGGTGAGGCACCTTTCGCTATTCGAGAGGGCGCCTGCGGCCTACGTAAGTGGTGCAAACTTCTTGTCTTGAAGTTTGATTGGTCTTCCGCGTAAACCAAGCTACTCAGTCTCTTTTCTCCACCGAATTTTCCTACTGAGCTCTCCTCATACTATTATTCTTGACATCTCTGATTAGCATATAAATAGTCGCCTAGGCCATCTCTCCTTCGAATACCCTGGATCAGTTGGGGCTGGTCCCCGGCAGGTGGCGACCGAACAGGGACCTCAGGAGGCAATACTCAAAGAGCTGAGCAGACACGAACCACGCAATCAGCAGGCAATAAGCATGGAGCTCAGCAGTGACGAATCATGCTGCTCAACTGGCAATAATCAAGCACGTGACCAGGCAGGAATCACGCAGCTCAGCTGGCAATTGTCAAGCAGATGAGCCGACAGGAATCACGCAGCTCAGCTGGCAATTGTCATGCAGATGAGCCGGCAGGAATCACGCAGCTCAGCAGGCCCTGATCACGTGACTCTGCAGGCACTGATCACGTGGCTGATCAAGTCCAGATCACGTGACTGAGCATGCACTGATCACGTGGCTATCATGCACTGATGACGTGACTGCGCATGCACTGATGACGTGGCTGATCGGGCACTGATCACATGGCTCATCATGCACTGATCACGTGTTTATCAGGCAATGATCAGTGACTGACAGGCGCTGATCATGGGACTGTGCACGCACTGATCACGTGGCTATCATGCACTGATCACGTGACTGCGCATGCACTGATGACGTGGCTGTTCGGGCACTGATCACGTGTTTATCAGGCAGTGATCAGTGACTGACAGGCGCTGATCAGGGGACTGTGCACGCACTGATCAGGTGGCTGATCAGGAACTGACCACCTGACCGCGCATGCAGTGATCACGTGGCTGGTCGTTCACTGATCACGTGTTTATCATACGGTGATCACGTGACTGAGAGGCGCTGATCACGTGACTGTGCCGTCAGTGATCACGTGGCTGAGCAGGCACTGATATCGTGACTGAGCATGCACTGATCATGTGCCGGGAGCCGGGGAGGCATTCCACTCTGGACAAAGGTCATGAGGAAGGAGGCTCGGCATACGCAAATGCGGGATCGAGCCTCAGGAGTCCACCCGGATATTCTCGAGCATCTCCCCCCAAAAAAACCGGAGTCTGCCTACTGTATTGCTTTGTGCTCTCACCTCTGATTTCACTGGGGGCTGTCCCCCACCACCATCTCGCTCTCTCTGTCAAAGAGTTAACTTACAGCTCCAATTCATAAAGTTCCTTGTCATTCTTCCCTTTAACTTCCAGCTGAGTCTCCATCTGGAGCGCGGAACCCACCACGCTTACTAATTATGCCTGGGCTGCTAAGACCCACTCGAGAAGGTGTCTAGGGTGAGGCACCTTTCGCTATTCGAGAGGGCGCCTGCGGCCTACGTAAGTGGTGCAAACTTCTTGTCTTGAAGTTTGATTGGTCTTCCGCGTAAACCAAGCTACTCAGTCTCTTTTCTCCACCGAATTTTCCTACTGAGCTCTCCTCATACTATTATTCTTGACATCTCTGATTAGCATATAAATAGTCGCCTAGGCCATCTCTCCTTCGAATACCCTGGATCAGTTGGGGCTGGTCCCCGGCAGGTGGCGACCGAACAGGGACCTCAGGAGGCAATACTCAAAGAGCTGAGCAGACACGAACCACGCAATCAGCAGGCAATAAGCATGGAGCTCAGCAGTGACGAATCATGCTGCTCAACTGGCAATAATCAAGCACGTGACCAGGCAGGAATCACGCAGCTCAGCTGGCAATTGTCAAGCAGATGAGCCGACAGGAATCACGCAGCTCAGATGGCAATTGTCATGCAGATGAGCCGGCAGGAATCACGCAGCTCAGCAGGCCCTGATCACGTGACTCTGCAGGCACTGATCACGTGGCTGATCAAGTCCAGATCACGTGACTGAGCATGCACTGATCACGTGGCTATCATGCACTGATGACGTGACTGCGCATGCACTGATGACGTGGCTGATCGGGCACTGATCACATGGCTCATCATGCACTGATCACGTGTTTATCAGGCAATGATCAGTGACTGACAGGCGCTGATCATGGGACTGTGCACGCACTGATCACGTGGCTATCATGCACTGATCACGTGACTGCGCATGCACTGATGACGTGGCTGTTCGGGCACTGATCACGTGTTTATCAGGCAGTGATCAGTGACTGACAGGCGCTGATCAGGGGACTGTGCACGCACTGATCAGGTGGCTGATCAGGAACTGACCACCTGACCGCGCATGCAGTGATCACGTGGCTGGTCGTTCACTGATCACGTGTTTATCATACGGTGATCACGTGACTGAGAGGCGCTGATCACGTGACTGTGCCGTCAGTGATCACGTGGCTGAGCAGGCACTGATATCGTGACTGAGCATGCACTGATCATGTGCCGGGAGCCGGGGAGGCATTCCACTCTGGACAAAGGTCATGAGGAAGGAGGCTCGGCATACGCAAATGCGGGATCGAGCCTCAGGAGTCCACCCGGATATTCTCGAGCATCTCCCCCCAAAAAAACCGGAGTCTGCCTACTGTATTGCTTTGTGCTCTCACCTCTGATTTCACTGGGGGCTGTCCCCCACCACCATCTCGCTCTCTCTGTCAAAGAGTTAACTTACAGCTCCAATTCATAAAGTTCCTTGTCATTCTTCCCTTTAACTTCCAGCTGAGTCTCCATCTGGAGCGCGGAACCCACCACGCTTACTAATTATGCCTGGGCTGCTAAGACCCACTCGAGAAGGTGTCTAGGGTGAGGCACCTTTCGCTATTCGAGAGGGCGCCTGCGGCCTACGTAAGTGGTGCAAACTTCTTGTCTTGAAGTTTGATTGGTCTTCCGCGTAAACCAAGCTACTCAGTCTCTTTTCTCCACCGAATTTTCCTACTGAGCTCTCCTCATACTATTATTCTTGACATCTCTGATTAGCATATAAATAGTCGCCTAGGCCATCTCTCCTTCGAATACCCTGGATCAGTTGGGGCTGGTCCCCGGCAGGTGGCGACCGAACAGGGACCTCAGGAGGCAATACTCAAAGAGCTGAGCAGACACGAACCACGCAATCAGCAGGCAATAAGCATGGAGCTCAGCAGTGACGAATCATGCTGCTCAACTGGCAATAATCAAGCACGTGACCAGGCAGGAATCACGCAGCTCAGCTGGCAATTGTCAAGCAGATGAGCCGACAGGAATCACGCAGCTCAGCTGGCAATTGTCATGCAGATGAGCCGGCAGGAATCACGCAGCTCAGCAGGCCCTGATCACGTGACTCTGCAGGCACTGATCACGTGGCTGATCAAGTCCAGATCACGTGACTGAGCATGCACTGATCACGTGGCTATCATGCACTGATGACGTGACTGCGCATGCACTGATGACGTGGCTGATCGGGCACTGATCACATGGCTCATCATGCACTGATCACGTGTTTATCAGGCAATGATCAGTGACTGACAGGCGCTGATCATGGGACTGTGCACGCACTGATCACGTGGCTATCATGCACTGATCACGTGACTGCGCATGCACTGATGACGTGGCTGTTCGGGCACTGATCACGTGTTTATCAGGCAGTGATCAGTGACTGACAGGCGCTGATCAGGGGACTGTGCACGCACTGATCAGGTGGCTGATCAGGAACTGACCACCTGACCGCGCATGCAGTGATCACGTGGCTGGTCGTTCACTGATCACGTGTTTATCATACGGTGATCACGTGACTGAGAGGCGCTGATCACGTGACTGTGCCGTCAGTGATCACGTGGCTGAGCAGGCACTGATATCGTGACTGAGCATGCACTGATCATGTGCCGGGAGCCGGGGAGGCATTCCACTCTGGACAAAGGTCATGAGGAAGGAGGCTCGGCATACGCAAATGCGGGATCGAGCCTCAGGAGTCCACCCGGATATTCTCGAGCATCTCCCCCCAAAAAAACCGGAGTCTGCCTACTGTATTGCTTTGTGCTCTCACCTCTGATTTCACTGGGGGCTGTCCCCCACCACCATCTCGCTCTCTCTGTCAAAGAGTTAACTTACAGCTCCAATTCATAAAGTTCCTTGTCATTCTTCCCTTTAACTTCCAGCTGAGTCTCCATCTGGAGCGCGGAACCCACCACGCTTACTAATTATGCCTGGGCTGCTAAGACCCACTCGAGAAGGTGTCTAGGGTGAGGCACCTTTCGCTATTCGAGAGGGCGCCTGCGGCCTACGTAAGTGGTGCAAACTTCTTGTCTTGAAGTTTGATTGGTCTTCCGCGTAAACCAAGCTACTCAGTCTCTTTTCTCCACCGAATTTTCCTACTGAGCTCTCCTCATACTATTATTCTTGACATCTCTGATTAGCATATAAATAGTCGCCTAGGCCATCTCTCCTTCGAATACCCTGGATCAGTTGGGGCTGGTCCCCGGCAGGTGGCGACCGAACAGGGACCTCAGGAGGCAATACTCAAAGAGCTGAGCAGACACGAACCACGCAATCAGCAGGCAATAAGCATGGAGCTCAGCAGTGACGAATCATGCTGCTCAACTGGCAATAATCAAGCACGTGACCAGGCAGGAATCACGCAGCTCAGCTGGCAATTGTCAAGCAGATGAGCCGACAGGAATCACGCAGCTCAGCTGGCAATTGTCATGCAGATGAGCCGGCAGGAATCACGCAGCTCAGCAGGCCCTGATCACGTGACTCTGCAGGCACTGATCACGTGGCTGATCAAGTCCAGATCACGTGACTGAGCATGCACTGATCACGTGGCTATCATGCACTGATGACGTGACTGCGCATGCACTGATGACGTGGCTGATCGGGCACTGATCACATGGCTCATCATGCACTGATCACGTGTTTATCAGGCAATGATCAGTGACTGACAGGCGCTGATCATGGGACTGTGCACGCACTGATCACGTGGCTATCATGCACTGATCACGTGACTGCGCATGCACTGATGACGTGGCTGTTCGGGCACTGATCACGTGTTTATCAGGCAGTGATCAGTGACTGACAGGCGCTGATCAGGGGACTGTGCACGCACTGATCAGGTGGCTGATCAGGAACTGACCACCTGACCGCGCATGCAGTGATCACGTGGCTGGTCGTTCACTGATCACGTGTTTATCATACGGTGATCACGTGACTGAGAGGCGCTGATCACGTGACTGTGCCGTCAGTGATCACGTGGCTGAGCAGGCACTGATATCGTGACTGAGCATGCACTGATCATGTGCCGGGAGCCGGGGAGGCATTCCACTCTGGACAAAGGTCATGAGGAAGGAGGCTCGGCATACGCAAATGCGGGATCGAGCCTCAGGAGTCCACCCGGATATTCTCGAGCATCTCCCCCCAAAAAACCGGAGTCTGCCTACTGTATTGCTTTGTGCTCTCACCTCTGATTTCACTGGGGGCTGTCCCCCACCACCATCTCGCTCTCTCTGTCAAAGAGTTAACTTACAGCTCCAATTCATAAAGTTCCTTGTCATTCTTCCCTTTAACTTCCAGCTGAGTCTCCATCTGGAGCGCGGAACCCACCACGCTTACTAATTATGCCTGGGCTGCTAAGACCCACTCGAGAAGGTGTCTAGGGTGAGGCACCTTTCGCTATTCGAGAGGGCGCCTGCGGCCTACGTAAGTGGTGCAAACTTCTTGTCTTGAAGTTTGATTGGTCTTCCGCGTAAACCAAGCTACTCAGTCTCTTTTCTCCACCGAATTTTCCTACTGAGCTCTCCTCATACTATTATTCTTGACATCTCTGATTAGCATATAAATAGTCGCCTAGGCCATCTCTCCTTCGAATACCCTGGATCAGTTGGGGCTGGTCCCCGGCAGGTGGCGACCGAACAGGGACCTCAGGAGGCAATACTCAAAGAGCTGAGCAGACACGAACCACGCAATCAGCAGGCAATAAGCATGGAGCTCAGCAGTGACGAATCATGCTGCTCAACTGGCAATAATCAAGCACGTGACCAGGCAGGAATCACGCAGCTCAGCTGGCAATTGTCAAGCAGATGAGCCGACAGGAATCACGCAGCTCAGCTGGCAATTGTCATGCAGATGAGCCGGCAGGAATCACGCAGCTCAGCAGGCCCTGATCACGTGACTCTGCAGGCACTGATCACGTGGCTGATCAAGTCCAGATCACGTGACTGAGCATGCACTGATCACGTGGCTATCATGCACTGATGACGTGACTGCGCATGCACTGATGACGTGGCTGATCGGGCACTGATCACATGGCTCATCATGCACTGATCACGTGTTTATCAGGCAATGATCAGTGACTGACAGGCGCTGATCATGGGACTGTGCACGCACTGATCACGTGGCTATCATGCACTGATCACGTGACTGCGCATGCACTGATGACGTGGCTGTTCGGGCACTGATCACGTGTTTATCAGGCAGTGATCAGTGACTGACAGGCGCTGATCAGGGGACTGTGCACGCACTGATCAGGTGGCTGATCAGGAACTGACCACCTGACCGCGCATGCAGTGATCACGTGGCTGGTCGTTCACTGATCACGTGTTTATCATACGGTGATCACGTGACTGAGAGGCGCTGATCACGTGACTGTGCCGTCAGTGATCACGTGGCTGAGCAGGCACTGATATCGTGACTGAGCATGCACTGATCATGTGCCGGGAGCCGGGGAGGCATTCCACTCTGGACAAAGGTCATGAGGAAGGAGGCTCGGCATACGCAAATGCGGGATCGAGCCTCAGGAGTCCACCCGGATATTCTCGAGCATCTCCCCCAAAAAAACCGGAGTCTGCCTACTGTATTGCTTTGTGCTCTCACCTCTGATTTCACTGGGGGCTGTCCCCCACCACCATCTCGCTCTCTCTGTCAAAGAGTTAACTTACAGCTCCAATTCATAAAGTTCCTTGTCATTCTTCCCTTTAACTTCCAGCTGAGTCTCCATCTGGAGCGCGGAACCCACCACGCTTACTAATTATGCCTGGGCTGCTAAGACCCACTCGAGAAGGTGTCTAGGGTGAGGCACCTTTCGCTATTCGAGAGGGCGCCTGCGGCCTACGTAAGTGGTGCAAACTTCTTGTCTTGAAGTTTGATTGGTCTTCCGCGTAAACCAAGCTACTCAGTCTCTTTTCTCCACCGAATTTTCCTACTGAGCTCTCCTCATACTATTATTCTTGACATCTCTGATTAGCATATAAATAGTCGCCTAGGCCATCTCTCCTTCGAATACCCTGGATCAGTTGGGGCTGGTCCCCGGCAGGTGGCGACCGAACAGGGACCTCAGGAGGCAATACTCAAAGAGCTGAGCAGACACGAACCACGCAATCAGCAGGCAATAAGCATGGAGCTCAGCAGTGACGAATCATGCTGCTCAACTGGCAATAATCAAGCACGTGACCAGGCAGGAATCACGCAGCTCAGCTGGCAATTGTCAAGCAGATGAGCCGACAGGAATCACGCAGCTCAGCTGGCAATTGTCATGCAGATGAGCCGGCAGGAATCACGCAGCTCAGCAGGCCCTGATCACGTGACTCTGCAGGCACTGATCACGTGGCTGATCAAGTCCAGATCACGTGACTGAGCATGCACTGATCACGTGGCTATCATGCACTGATGACGTGACTGCGCATGCACTGATGACGTGGCTGATCGGGCACTGATCACATGGCTCATCATGCACTGATCACGTGTTTATCAGGCAATGATCAGTGACTGACAGGCGCTGATCATGGGACTGTGCACGCACTGATCACGTGGCTATCATGCACTGATCACGTGACTGCGCATGCACTGATGACGTGGCTGTTCGGGCACTGATCACGTGTTTATCAGGCAGTGATCAGTGACTGACAGGCGCTGATCAGGGGACTGTGCACGCACTGATCAGGTGGCTGATCAGGAACTGACCACCTGACCGCGCATGCAGTGATCACGTGGCTGGTCGTTCACTGATCACGTGTTTATCATACGGTGATCACGTGACTGAGAGGCGCTGATCACGTGACTGTGCCGTCAGTGATCACGTGGCTGAGCAGGCACTGATATCGTGACTGAGCATGCACTGATCATGTGCCGGGAGCCGGGGAGGCATTCCACTCTGGACAAAGGTCATGAGGAAGGAGGCTCGGCATACGCAAATGCGGGATCGAGCCTCAGGAGTCCACCCGGATATTCTCGAGCATCTCCCCCAAAAAAACCGGAGTCTGCCTACTGTATTGCTTTGTGCTCTCACCTCTGATTTCACTGGGGGCTGTCCCCCACCACCATCTCGCTCTCTCTGTCAAAGAGTTAACTTACAGCTCCAATTCATAAAGTTCCTTGTCATTCTTCCCTTTAACTTCCAGCTGAGTCTCCATCTGGAGCGCGGAACCCACCACGCTTACTAATTATGCCTGGGCTGCTAAGACCCACTCGAGAAGGTGTCTAGGGTGAGGCACCTTTCGCTATTCGAGAGGGCGCCTGCGGCCTACGTAAGTGGTGCAAACTTCTTGTCTTGAAGTTTGATTGGTCTTCCGCGTAAACCAAGCTACTCAGTCTCTTTTCTCCACCGAATTTTCCTACTGAGCTCTCCTCATACTATTATTCTTGACATCTCTGATTAGCATATAAATAGTCGCCTAGGCCATCTCTCCTTCGAATACCCTGGATCAGTTGGGGCTGGTCCCCGGCAGGTGGCGACCGAACAGGGACCTCAGGAGGCAATACTCAAAGAGCTGAGCAGACACGAACCACGCAATCAGCAGGCAATAAGCATGGAGCTCAGCAGTGACGAATCATGCTGCTCAACTGGCAATAATCAAGCACGTGACCAGGCAGGAATCACGCAGCTCAGCTGGCAATTGTCAAGCAGATGAGCCGACAGGAATCACGCAGCTCAGCTGGCAATTGTCATGCAGATGAGCCGGCAGGAATCACGCAGCTCAGCAGGCCCTGATCACGTGACTCTGCAGGCACTGATCACGTGGCTGATCAAGTCCAGATCACGTGACTGAGCATGCACTGATCACGTGGCTATCATGCACTGATGACGTGACTGCGCATGCACTGATGACGTGGCTGATCGGGCACTGATCACATGGCTCATCATGCACTGATCACGTGTTTATCAGGCAATGATCAGTGACTGACAGGCGCTGATCATGGGACTGTGCACGCACTGATCACGTGGCTATCATGCACTGATCACGTGACTGCGCATGCACTGATGACGTGGCTGTTCGGGCACTGATCACGTGTTTATCAGGCAGTGATCAGTGACTGACAGGCGCTGATCAGGGGACTGTGCACGCACTGATCAGGTGGCTGATCAGGAACTGACCACCTGACCGCGCATGCAGTGATCACGTGGCTGGTCGTTCACTGATCACGTGTTTATCATACGGTGATCACGTGACTGAGAGGCGCTGATCACGTGACTGTGCCGTCAGTGATCACGTGGCTGAGCAGGCACTGATATCGTGACTGAGCATGCACTGATCATGTGCCGGGAGCCGGGGAGGCATTCCACTCTGGACAAAGGTCATGAGGAAGGAGGCTCGGCATACGCAAATGCGGGATCGAGCCTCAGGAGTCCACCCGGATATTCTCGAGCATCTCCCCCCAAAAAAACCGGAGTCTGCCTACTGTATTGCTTTGTGCTCTCACCTCTGATTTCACTGGGGGCTGTCCCCCACCACCATCTCGCTCTCTCTGTCAAAGAGTTAACTTACAGCTCCAATTCATAAAGTTCCTTGTCATTCTTCCCTTTAACTTCCAGCTGAGTCTCCATCTGGAGCGCGGAACCCACCACGCTTACTAATTATGCCTGGGCTGCTAAGACCCACTCGAGAAGGTGTCTAGGGTGAGGCACCTTTCGCTATTCGAGAGGGCGCCTGCGGCCTACGTAAGTGGTGCAAACTTCTTGTCTTGAAGTTTGATTGGTCTTCCGCGTAAACCAAGCTACTCAGTCTCTTTTCTCCACCGAATTTTCCTACTGAGCTCTCCTCATACTATTATTCTTGACATCTCTGATTAGCATATAAATAGTCGCCTAGGCCATCTCTCCTTCGAATACCCTGGATCAGTTGGGGCTGGTCCCCGGCAGGTGGCGACCGAACAGGGACCTCAGGAGGCAATACTCAAAGAGCTGAGCAGACACGAACCACGCAATCAGCAGGCAATAAGCATGGAGCTCAGCAGTGACGAATCATGCTGCTCAACTGGCAATAATCAAGCACGTGACCAGGCAGGAATCACGCAGCTCAGCTGGCAATTGTCAAGCAGATGAGCCGACAGGAATCACGCAGCTCAGCTGGCAATTGTCATGCAGATGAGCCGGCAGGAATCACGCAGCTCAGCAGGCCCTGATCACGTGACTCTGCAGGCACTGATCACGTGGCTGATCAAGTCCAGATCACGTGACTGAGCATGCACTGATCACGTGGCTATCATGCACTGATGACGTGACTGCGCATGCACTGATGACGTGGCTGATCGGGCACTGATCACATGGCTCATCATGCACTGATCACGTGTTTATCAGGCAATGATCAGTGACTGACAGGCGCTGATCATGGGACTGTGCACGCACTGATCACGTGGCTATCATGCACTGATCACGTGACTGCGCATGCACTGATGACGTGGCTGTTCGGGCACTGATCACGTGTTTATCAGGCAGTGATCAGTGACTGACAGGCGCTGATCAGGGGACTGTGCACGCACTGATCAGGTGGCTGATCAGGAACTGACCACCTGACCGCGCATGCAGTGATCACGTGGCTGGTCGTTCACTGATCACGTGTTTATCATACGGTGATCACGTGACTGAGAGGCGCTGATCACGTGACTGTGCCGTCAGTGATCACGTGGCTGAGCAGGCACTGATATCGTGACTGAGCATGCACTGATCATGTGCCGGGAGCCGGGGAGGCATTCCACTCTGGACAAAGGTCATGAGGAAGGAGGCTCGGCATACGCAAATGCGGGATCGAGCCTCAGGAGTCCACCCGGATATTCTCGAGCATCTCCCCCCAAAAAACCGGAGTCTGCCTACTGTATTGCTTTGTGCTCTCACCTCTGATTTCACTGGGGGCTGTCCCCCACCACCATCTCGCTCTCTCTGTCAAAGAGTTAACTTACAGCTCCAATTCATAAAGTTCCTTGTCATTCTTCCCTTTAACTTCCAGCTGAGTCTCCATCTGGAGCGCGGAACCCACCACGCTTACTAATTATGCCTGGGCTGCTAAGACCCACTCGAGAAGGTGTCTAGGGTGAGGCACCTTTCGCTATTCGAGAGGGCGCCTGCGGCCTACGTAAGTGGTGCAAACTTCTTGTCTTGAAGTTTGATTGGTCTTCCGCGTAAACCAAGCTACTCAGTCTCTTTTCTCCACCGAATTTTCCTACTGAGCTCTCCTCATACTATTATTCTTGACATCTCTGATTAGCATATAAATAGTCGCCTAGGCCATCTCTCCTTCGAATACCCTGGATCAGTTGGGGCTGGTCCCCGGCAGGTGGCGACCGAACAGGGACCTCAGGAGGCAATACTCAAAGAGCTGAGCAGACACGAACCACGCAATCAGCAGGCAATAAGCATGGAGCTCAGCAGTGACGAATCATGCTGCTCAACTGGCAATAATCAAGCACGTGACCAGGCAGGAATCACGCAGCTCAGCTGGCAATTGTCATGCAGATGAGCCGGCAGGAATCACGCAGCTCAGCAGGCCCTGATCACGTGACTCTGCAGGCACTGATCACGTGGCTGATCAAGTCCAGATCACGTGACTGAGCATGCACTGATCACGTGGCTATCATGCACTGATGACGTGACTGCGCATGCACTGATGACGTGGCTGATCGGGCACTGATCACATGGCTCATCATGCACTGATCACGTGTTTATCAGGCAATGATCAGTGACTGACAGGCGCTGATCATGGGACTGTGCACGCACTGATCACGTGGCTATCATGCACTGATCACGTGACTGCGCATGCACTGATGACGTGGCTGTTCGGGCACTGATCACGTGTTTATCAGGCAGTGATCAGTGACTGACAGGCGCTGATCAGGGGACTGTGCACGCACTGATCAGGTGGCTGATCAGGAACTGACCACCTGACCGCGCATGCAGTGATCACGTGGCTGGTCGTTCACTGATCACGTGTTTATCATACGGTGATCACGTGACTGAGAGGCGCTGATCACGTGACTGTGCCGTCAGTGATCACGTGGCTGAGCAGGCACTGATATCGTGACTGAGCATGCACTGATCATGTGCCGGGAGCCGGGGAGGCATTCCACTCTGGACAAAGGTCATGAGGAAGGAGGCTCGGCATACGCAAATGCGGGATCGAGCCTCAGGAGTCCACCCGGATATTCTCGAGCATCTCCCCCCAAAAAACCGGAGTCTGCCTACTGTATTGCTTTGTGCTCTCACCTCTGATTTCACTGGGGGCTGTCCCCCACCACCATCTCGCTCTCTCTGTCAAAGAGTTAACTTACAGCTCCAATTCATAAAGTTCCTTGTCATTCTTCCCTTTAACTTCCAGCTGAGTCTCCATCTGGAGCGCGGAACCCACCACGCTTACTAATTATGCCTGGGCTGCTAAGACCCACTCGAGAAGGTGTCTAGGGTGAGGCACCTTTCGCTATTCGAGAGGGCGCCTGCGGCCTACGTAAGTGGTGCAAACTTCTTGTCTTGAAGTTTGATTGGTCTTCCGCGTAAACCAAGCTACTCAGTCTCTTTTCTCCACCGAATTTTCCTACTGAGCTCTCCTCATACTATTATTCTTGACATCTCTGATTAGCATATAAATAGTCGCCTAGGCCATCTCTCCTTCGAATACCCTGGATCAGTTGGGGCTGGTCCCCGGCAGGTGGCGACCGAACAGGGACCTCAGGAGGCAATACTCAAAGAGCTGAGCAGACACGAACCACGCAATCAGCAGGCAATAAGCATGGAGCTCAGCAGTGACGAATCATGCTGCTCAACTGGCAATAATCAAGCACGTGACCAGGCAGGAATCACGCAGCTCAGCTGGCAATTGTCAAGCAGATGAGCCGACAGGAATCACGCAGCTCAGCTGGCAATTGTCATGCAGATGAGCCGGCAGGAATCACGCAGCTCAGCAGGCCCTGATCACGTGACTCTGCAGGCACTGATCACGTGGCTGATCAAGTCCAGATCACGTGACTGAGCATGCACTGATCACGTGGCTATCATGCACTGATGACGTGACTGCGCATGCACTGATGACGTGGCTGATCGGGCACTGATCACATGGCTCATCATGCACTGATCACGTGTTTATCAGGCAATGATCAGTGACTGACAGGCGCTGATCATGGGACTGTGCACGCACTGATCACGTGGCTATCATGCACTGATCACGTGACTGCGCATGCACTGATGACGTGGCTGTTCGGGCACTGATCACGTGTTTATCAGGCAGTGATCAGTGACTGACAGGCGCTGATCAGGGGACTGTGCACGCACTGATCAGGTGGCTGATCAGGAACTGACCACCTGACCGCGCATGCAGTGATCACGTGGCTGGTCGTTCACTGATCACGTGTTTATCATACGGTGATCACGTGACTGAGAGGCGCTGATCACGTGACTGTGCCGTCAGTGATCACGTGGCTGAGCAGGCACTGATATCGTGACTGAGCATGCACTGATCATGTGCCGGGAGCCGGGGAGGCATTCCACTCTGGACAAAGGTCATGAGGAAGGAGGCTCGGCATACGCAAATGCGGGATCGAGCCTCAGGAGTCCACCCGGATATTCTCGAGCATCTCCCCCCAAAAAACCGGAGTCTGCCTACTGTATTGCTTTGTGCTCTCACCTCTGATTTCACTGGGGGCTGTCCCCCACCACCATCTCGCTCTCTCTGTCAAAGAGTTAACTTACAGCTCCAATTCATAAAGTTCCTTGTCATTCTTCCCTTTAACTTCCAGCTGAGTCTCCATCTGGAGCGCGGAACCCACCACGCTTACTAATTATGCCTGGGCTGCTAAGACCCACTCGAGAAGGTGTCTAGGGTGAGGCACCTTTCGCTATTCGAGAGGGCGCCTGCGGCCTACGTAAGTGGTGCAAACTTCTTGTCTTGAAGTTTGATTGGTCTTCCGCGTAAACCAAGCTACTCAGTCTCTTTTCTCCACCGAATTTTCCTACTGAGCTCTCCTCATACTATTATTCTTGACATCTCTGATTAGCATATAAATAGTCGCCTAGGCCATCTCTCCTTCGAATACCCTGGATCAGTTGGGGCTGGTCCCCGGCAGGTGGCGACCGAACAGGGACCTCAGGAGGCAATACTCAAAGAGCTGAGCAGACACGAACCACGCAATCAGCAGGCAATAAGCATGGAGCTCAGCAGTGACGAATCATGCTGCTCAACTGGCAATAATCAAGCACGTGACCAGGCAGGAATCACGCAGCTCAGCTGGCAATTGTCAAGCAGATGAGCCGACAGGAATCACGCAGCTCAGCTGGCAATTGTCATGCAGATGAGCCGGCAGGAATCACGCAGCTCAGCAGGCCCTGATCACGTGACTCTGCAGGCACTGATCACGTGGCTGATCAAGTCCAGATCACGTGACTGAGCATGCACTGATCACGTGGCTATCATGCACTGATGACGTGACTGCGCATGCACTGATGACGTGGCTGATCGGGCACTGATCACATGGCTCATCATGCACTGATCACGTGTTTATCAGGCAATGATCAGTGACTGACAGGCGCTGATCATGGGACTGTGCACGCACTGATCACGTGGCTATCATGCACTGATCACGTGACTGCGCATGCACTGATGACGTGGCTGTTCGGGCACTGATCACGTGTTTATCAGGCAGTGATCAGTGACTGACAGGCGCTGATCAGGGGACTGTGCACGCACTGATCAGGTGGCTGATCAGGAACTGACCACCTGACCGCGCATGCAGTGATCACGTGGCTGGTCGTTCACTGATCACGTGTTTATCATACGGTGATCACGTGACTGAGAGGCGCTGATCACGTGACTGTGCCGTCAGTGATCACGTGGCTGAGCAGGCACTGATATCGTGACTGAGCATGCACTGATCATGTGCCGGGAGCCGGGGAGGCATTCCACTCTGGACAAAGGTCATGAGGAAGGAGGCTCGGCATACGCAAATGCGGGATCGAGCCTCAGGAGTCCACCCGGATATTCTCGAGCATCTCCCCCCAAAAAAACCGGAGTCTGCCTACTGTATTGCTTTGTGCTCTCACCTCTGATTTCACTGGGGGCTGTCCCCCACCACCATCTCGCTCTCTCTGTCAAAGAGTTAACTTACAGCTCCAATTCATAAAGTTCCTTGTCATTCTTCCCTTTAACTTCCAGCTGAGTCTCCATCTGGAGCGCGGAACCCACCACGCTTACTAATTATGCCTGGGCTGCTAAGACCCACTCGAGAAGGTGTCTAGGGTGAGGCACCTTTCGCTATTCGAGAGGGCGCCTGCGGCCTACGTAAGTGGTGCAAACTTCTTGTCTTGAAGTTTGATTGGTCTTCCGCGTAAACCAAGCTACTCAGTCTCTTTTCTCCACCGAATTTTCCTACTGAGCTCTCCTCATACTATTATTCTTGACATCTCTGATTAGCATATAAATAGTCGCCTAGGCCATCTCTCCTTCGAATACCCTGGATCAGTTGGGGCTGGTCCCCGGCAGGTGGCGACCGAACAGGGACCTCAGGAGGCAATACTCAAAGAGCTGAGCAGACACGAACCACGCAATCAGCAGGCAATAAGCATGGAGCTCAGCAGTGACGAATCATGCTGCTCAACTGGCAATAATCAAGCACGTGACCAGGCAGGAATCACGCAGCTCAGCTGGCAATTGTCAAGCAGATGAGCCGACAGGAATCACGCAGCTCAGCTGGCAATTGTCATGCAGATGAGCCGGCAGGAATCACGCAGCTCAGCAGGCCCTGATCACGTGACTCTGCAGGCACTGATCACGTGGCTGATCAAGTCCAGATCACGTGACTGAGCATGCACTGATCACGTGGCTATCATGCACTGATGACGTGACTGCGCATGCACTGATGACGTGGCTGATCGGGCACTGATCACATGGCTCATCATGCACTGATCACGTGTTTATCAGGCAATGATCAGTGACTGACAGGCGCTGATCATGGGACTGTGCACGCACTGATCACGTGGCTATCATGCACTGATCACGTGACTGCGCATGCACTGATGACGTGGATGATCAGGCAGTGATCAGTGACTGACAGGCGCTGATCAGGGGACTGTGCACGCACTGATCAGGTGGCTGATCAGGAACTGACCACCTGACCGCGCATGCAGTGATCACGTGGCTGGTCGTTCACTGATCACGTGTTTATCATACGGTGATCACGTGACTGAGAGGCGCTGATCACGTGACTGTGCCGTCAGTGATCACGTGGCTGAGCAGGCACTGATATCGTGACTGAGCATGCACTGATCATGTGCCGGGAGCCGGGGAGGCATTCCACTCTGGACAAAGGTCATGAGGAAGGAGGCTCGGCATACGCAAATGCGGGATCGAGCCTCAGGAGTCCACCCGGATATTCTCGAGCATCTCCCCCCAAAAAACCGGAGTCTGCCTACTGTATTGCTTTGTGCTCTCACCTCTGATTTCACTGGGGGCTGTCCCCCACCACCATCTCGCTCTCTCTGTCAAAGAGTTAACTTACAGCTCCAATTCATAAAGTTCCTTGTCATTCTTCCCTTTAACTTCCAGCTGAGTCTCCATCTGGAGCGCGGAACCCACCACGCTTACTAATTATGCCTGGGCTGCTAAGACCCACTCGAGAAGGTGTCTAGGGTGAGGCACCTTTCGCTATTCGAGAGGGCGCCTGCGGCCTACGTAAGTGGTGCAAACTTCTTGTCTTGAAGTTTGATTGGTCTTCCGCGTAAACCAAGCTACTCAGTCTCTTTTCTCCACCGAATTTTCCTACTGAGCTCTCCTCATACTATTATTCTTGACATCTCTGATTAGCATATAAATAGTCGCCTAGGCCATCTCTCCTTCGAATACCCTGGATCAGTTGGGGCTGGTCCCCGGCAGGTGGCGACCGAACAGGGACCTCAGGAGGCAATACTCAAAGAGCTGAGCAGACACGAACCACGCAATCAGCAGGCAATAAGCATGGAGCTCAGCAGTGACGAATCATGCTGCTCAACTGGCAATAATCAAGCACGTGACCAGGCAGGAATCACGCAGCTCAGCTGGCAATTGTCAAGCAGATGAGCCGACAGGAATCACGCAGCTCAGCTGGCAATTGTCATGCAGATGAGCCGGCAGGAATCACGCAGCTCAGCAGGCCCTGATCACGTGACTCTGCAGGCACTGATCACGTGGCTGATCAAGTCCAGATCACGTGACTGAGCATGCACTGATCACGTGGCTATCATGCACTGATGACGTGACTGCGCATGCACTGATGACGTGGCTGATCGGGCACTGATCACATGGCTCATCATGCACTGATCACGTGTTTATCAGGCAATGATCAGTGACTGACAGGCGCTGATCATGGGACTGTGCACGCACTGATCACGTGGCTATCATGCACTGATCACGTGACTGCGCATGCACTGATGACGTGGCTGTTCGGGCACTGATCACGTGTTTATCAGGCAGTGATCAGTGACTGACAGGCGCTGATCAGGGGACTGTGCACGCACTGATCAGGTGGCTGATCAGGAACTGACCACCTGACCGCGCATGCAGTGATCACGTGGCTGGTCGTTCACTGATCACGTGTTTATCATACGGTGATCACGTGACTGAGAGGCGCTGATCACGTGACTGTGCCGTCAGTGATCACGTGGCTGAGCAGGCACTGATATCGTGACTGAGCATGCACTGATCATGTGCCGGGAGCCGGGGAGGCATTCCACTCTGGACAAAGGTCATGAGGAAGGAGGCTCGGCATACGCAAATGCGGGATCGAGCCTCAGGAGTCCACCCGGATATTCTCGAGCATCTCCCCCCAAAAAAACCGGAGTCTGCCTACTGTATTGCTTTGTGCTCTCACCTCTGATTTCACTGGGGGCTGTCCCCCACCACCATCTCGCTCTCTCTGTCAAAGAGTTAACTTACAGCTCCAATTCATAAAGTTCCTTGTCATTCTTCCCTTTAACTTCCAGCTGAGTCTCCATCTGGAGCGCGGAACCCACCACGCTTACTAATTATGCCTGGGCTGCTAAGACCCACTCGAGAAGGTGTCTAGGGTGAGGCACCTTTCGCTATTCGAGAGGGCGCCTGCGGCCTACGTAAGTGGTGCAAACTTCTTGTCTTGAAGTTTGATTGGTCTTCCGCGTAAACCAAGCTACTCAGTCTCTTTTCTCCACCGAATTTTCCTACTGAGCTCTCCTCATACTATTATTCTTGACATCTCTGATTAGCATATAAATAGTCGCCTAGGCCATCTCTCCTTCGAATACCCTGGATCAGTTGGGGCTGGTCCCCGGCAGGTGGCGACCGAACAGGGACCTCAGGAGGCAATACTCAAAGAGCTGAGCAGACACGAACCACGCAATCAGCAGGCAATAAGCATGGAGCTCAGCAGTGACGAATCATGCTGCTCAACTGGCAATAATCAAGCACGTGACCAGGCAGGAATCACGCAGCTCAGCTGGCAATTGTCAAGCAGATGAGCCGACAGGAATCACGCAGCTCAGCTGGCAATTGTCATGCAGATGAGCCGGCAGGAATCACGCAGCTCAGCAGGCCCTGATCACGTGACTCTGCAGGCACTGATCACGTGGCTGATCAAGTCCAGATCACGTGACTGAGCATGCACTGATCACGTGGCTATCATGCACTGATGACGTGACTGCGCATGCACTGATGACGTGGCTGATCGGGCACTGATCACATGGCTCATCATGCACTGATCACGTGTTTATCAGGCAATGATCAGTGACTGACAGGCGCTGATCATGGGACTGTGCACGCACTGATCACGTGGCTATCATGCACTGATCACGTGACTGCGCATGCACTGATGACGTGGCTGTTCGGGCACTGATCACGTGTTTATCAGGCAGTGATCAGTGACTGACAGGCGCTGATCAGGGGACTGTGCACGCACTGATCAGGTGGCTGATCAGGAACTGACCACCTGACCGCGCATGCAGTGATCACGTGGCTGGTCGTTCACTGATCACGTGTTTATCATACGGTGATCACGTGACTGAGAGGCGCTGATCACGTGACTGTGCCGTCAGTGATCACGTGGCTGAGCAGGCACTGATATCGTGACTGAGCATGCACTGATCATGTGCCGGGAGCCGGGGAGGCATTCCACTCTGGACAAAGGTCATGAGGAAGGAGGCTCGGCATACGCAAATGCGGGATCGAGCCTCAGGAGTCCACCCGGATATTCTCGAGCATCTCCCCCCAAAAAAACCGGAGTCTGCCTACTGTATTGCTTTGTGCTCTCACCTCTGATTTCACTGGGGGCTGTCCCCCACCACCATCTCGCTCTCTCTGTCAAAGAGTTAACTTACAGCTCCAATTCATAAAGTTCCTTGTCATTCTTCCCTTTAACTTCCAGCTGAGTCTCCATCTGGAGCGCGGAACCCACCACGCTTACTAATTATGCCTGGGCTGCTAAGACCCACTCGAGAAGGTGTCTAGGGTGAGGCACCTTTCGCTATTCGAGAGGGCGCCTGCGGCCTACGTAAGTGGTGCAAACTTCTTGTCTTGAAGTTTGATTGGTCTTCCGCGTAAACCAAGCTACTCAGTCTCTTTTCTCCACCGAATTTTCCTACTGAGCTCTCCTCATACTATTATTCTTGACATCTCTGATTAGCATATAAATAGTCGCCTAGGCCATCTCTCCTTCGAATACCCTGGATCAGTTGGGGCTGGTCCCCGGCAGGTGGCGACCGAACAGGGACCTCAGGAGGCAATACTCAAAGAGCTGAGCAGACACGAACCACGCAATCAGCAGGCAATAAGCATGGAGCTCAGCAGTGACGAATCATGCTGCTCAACTGGCAATAATCAAGCACGTGACCAGGCAGGAATCACGCAGCTCAGCTGGCAATTGTCAAGCAGATGAGCCGACAGGAATCACGCAGCTCAGCTGGCAATTGTCATGCAGATGAGCCGGCAGGAATCACGCAGCTCAGCAGGCCCTGATCACGTGACTCTGCAGGCACTGATCACGTGGCTGATCAAGTCCAGATCACGTGACTGAGCATGCACTGATCACGTGGCTATCATGCACTGATGACGTGACTGCGCATGCACTGATGACGTGGCTGATCGGGCACTGATCACATGGCTCATCATGCACTGATCACGTGTTTATCAGGCAATGATCAGTGACTGACAGGCGCTGATCATGGGACTGTGCACGCACTGATCACGTGGCTATCATGCACTGATCACGTGACTGCGCATGCACTGATGACGTGGCTGTTCGGGCACTGATCACGTGTTTATCAGGCAGTGATCAGTGACTGACAGGCGCTGATCAGGGGACTGTGCACGCACTGATCAGGTGGCTGATCAGGAACTGACCACCTGACCGCGCATGCAGTGATCACGTGGCTGGTCGTTCACTGATCACGTGTTTATCATACGGTGATCACGTGACTGAGAGGCGCTGATCACGTGACTGTGCCGTCAGTGATCACGTGGCTGAGCAGGCACTGATATCGTGACTGAGCATGCACTGATCATGTGCCGGGAGCCGGGGAGGCATTCCACTCTGGACAAAGGTCATGAGGAAGGAGGCTCGGCATACGCAAATGCGGGATCGAGCCTCAGGAGTCCACCCGGATATTCTCGAGCATCTCCCCCCAAAAAACCGGAGTCTGCCTACTGTATTGCTTTGTGCTCTCACCTCTGATTTCACTGGGGGCTGTCCCCCACCACCATCTCGCTCTCTCTGTCAAAGAGTTAACTTACAGCTCCAATTCATAAAGTTCCTTGTCATTCTTCCCTTTAACTTCCAGCTGAGTCTCCATCTGGAGCGCGGAACCCACCACGCTTACTAATTATGCCTGGGCTGCTAAGACCCACTCGAGAAGGTGTCTAGGGTGAGGCACCTTTCGCTATTCGAGAGGGCGCCTGCGGCCTACGTAAGTGGTGCAAACTTCTTGTCTTGAAGTTTGATTGGTCTTCCGCGTAAACCAAGCTACTCAGTCTCTTTTCTCCACCGAATTTTCCTACTGAGCTCTCCTCATACTATTATTCTTGACATCTCTGATTAGCATATAAATAGTCGCCTAGGCCATCTCTCCTTCGAATACCCTGGATCAGTTGGGGCTGGTCCCCGGCAGGTGGCGACCGAACAGGGACCTCAGGAGGCAATACTCAAAGAGCTGAGCAGACACGAACCACGCAATCAGCAGGCAATAAGCATGGAGCTCAGCAGTGACGAATCATGCTGCTCAACTGGCAATAATCAAGCACGTGACCAGGCAGGAATCACGCAGCTCAGCTGGCAATTGTCAAGCAGATGAGCCGACAGGAATCACGCAGCTCAGCTGGCAATTGTCATGCAGATGAGCCGGCAGGAATCACGCAGCTCAGCAGGCCCTGATCACGTGACTCTGCAGGCACTGATCACGTGGCTGATCAAGTCCAGATCACGTGACTGAGCATGCACTGATCACGTGGCTATCATGCACTGATGACGTGACTGCGCATGCACTGATGACGTGGCTGATCGGGCACTGATCACATGGCTCATCATGCACTGATCACGTGTTTATCAGGCAATGATCAGTGACTGACAGGCGCTGATCATGGGACTGTGCACGCACTGATCACGTGGCTATCATGCACTGATCACGTGACTGCGCATGCACTGATGACGTGGCTGTTCGGGCACTGATCACGTGTTTATCAGGCAGTGATCAGTGACTGACAGGCGCTGATCAGGGGACTGTGCACGCACTGATCAGGTGGCTGATCAGGAACTGACCACCTGACCGCGCATGCAGTGATCACGTGGCTGGTCGTTCACTGATCACGTGTTTATCATACGGTGATCACGTGACTGAGAGGCGCTGATCACGTGACTGTGCCGTCAGTGATCACGTGGCTGAGCAGGCACTGATATCGTGACTGAGCATGCACTGATCATGTGCCGGGAGCCGGGGAGGCATTCCACTCTGGACAAAGGTCATGAGGAAGGAGGCTCGGCATACGCAAATGCGGGATCGAGCCTCAGGAGTCCACCCGGATATTCTCGAGCATCTCCCCCCAAAAAAACCGGAGTCTGCCTACTGTATTGCTTTGTGCTCTCACCTCTGATTTCACTGGGGGCTGTCCCCCACCACCATCTCGCTCTCTCTGTCAAAGAGTTAACTTACAGCTCCAATTCATAAAGTTCCTTGTCATTCTTCCCTTTAACTTCCAGCTGAGTCTCCATCTGGAGCGCGGAACCCACCACGCTTACTAATTATGCCTGGGCTGCTAAGACCCACTCGAGAAGGTGTCTAGGGTGAGGCACCTTTCGCTATTCGAGAGGGCGCCTGCGGCCTACGTAAGTGGTGCAAACTTCTTGTCTTGAAGTTTGATTGGTCTTCCGCGTAAACCAAGCTACTCAGTCTCTTTTCTCCACCGAATTTTCCTACTGAGCTCTCCTCATACTATTATTCTTGACATCTCTGATTAGCATATAAATAGTCGCCTAGGCCATCTCTCCTTCGAATACCCTGGATCAGTTGGGGCTGGTCCCCGGCAGGTGGCGACCGAACAGGGACCTCAGGAGGCAATACTCAAAGAGCTGAGCAGACACGAACCACGCAATCAGCAGGCAATAAGCATGGAGCTCAGCAGTGACGAATCATGCTGCTCAACTGGCAATAATCAAGCACGTGACCAGGCAGGAATCACGCAGCTCAGCTGGCAATTGTCAAGCAGATGAGCCGACAGGAATCACGCAGCTCAGCTGGCAATTGTCATGCAGATGAGCCGGCAGGAATCACGCAGCTCAGCAGGCCCTGATCACGTGACTCTGCAGGCACTGATCACGTGGCTGATCAAGTCCAGATCACGTGACTGAGCATGCACTGATCACGTGGCTATCATGCACTGATGACGTGACTGCGCATGCACTGATGACGTGGCTGATCGGGCACTGATCACATGGCTCATCATGCACTGATCACGTGTTTATCAGGCAATGATCAGTGACTGACAGGCGCTGATCATGGGACTGTGCACGCACTGATCACGTGGCTATCATGCACTGATCACGTGACTGCGCATGCACTGATGACGTGGCTGTTCGGGCACTGATCACGTGTTTATCAGGCAGTGATCAGTGACTGACAGGCGCTGATCAGGGGACTGTGCACGCACTGATCAGGTGGCTGATCAGGAACTGACCACCTGACCGCGCATGCAGTGATCACGTGGCTGGTCGTTCACTGATCACGTGTTTATCATACGGTGATCACGTGACTGAGAGGCGCTGATCACGTGACTGTGCCGTCAGTGATCACGTGGCTGAGCAGGCACTGATATCGTGACTGAGCATGCACTGATCATGTGCCGGGAGCCGGGGAGGCATTCCACTCTGGACAAAGGTCATGAGGAAGGAGGCTCGGCATACGCAAATGCGGGATCGAGCCTCAGGAGTCCACCCGGATATTCTCGAGCATCTCCCCCCAAAAAAACCGGAGTCTGCCTACTGTATTGCTTTGTGCTCTCACCTCTGATTTCACTGGGGGCTGTCCCCCACCACCATCTCGCTCTCTCTGTCAAAGAGTTAACTTACAGCTCCAATTCATAAAGTTCCTTGTCATTCTTCCCTTTAACTTCCAGCTGAGTCTCCATCTGGAGCGCGGAACCCACCACGCTTACTAATTATGCCTGGGCTGCTAAGACCCACTCGAGAAGGTGTCTAGGGTGAGGCACCTTTCGCTATTCGAGAGGGCGCCTGCGGCCTACGTAAGTGGTGCAAACTTCTTGTCTTGAAGTTTGATTGGTCTTCCGCGTAAACCAAGCTACTCAGTCTCTTTTCTCCACCGAATTTTCCTACTGAGCTCTCCTCATACTATTATTCTTGACATCTCTGATTAGCATATAAATAGTCGCCTAGGCCATCTCTCCTTCGAATACCCTGGATCAGTTGGGGCTGGTCCCCGGCAGGTGGCGACCGAACAGGGACCTCAGGAGGCAATACTCAAAGAGCTGAGCAGACACGAACCACGCAATCAGCAGGCAATAAGCATGGAGCTCAGCAGTGACGAATCATGCTGCTCAACTGGCAATAATCAAGCACGTGACCAGGCAGGAATCACGCAGCTCAGCTGGCAATTGTCAAGCAGATGAGCCGACAGGAATCACGCAGCTCAGCTGGCAATTGTCATGCAGATGAGCCGGCAGGAATCACGCAGCTCAGCAGGCCCTGATCACGTGACTCTGCAGGCACTGATCACGTGGCTGATCAAGTCCAGATCACGTGACTGAGCATGCACTGATCACGTGGCTATCATGCACTGATGACGTGACTGCGCATGCACTGATGACGTGGCTGATCGGGCACTGATCACATGGCTCATCATGCACTGATCACGTGTTTATCAGGCAATGATCAGTGACTGACAGGCGCTGATCATGGGACTGTGCACGCACTGATCACGTGGCTATCATGCACTGATCACGTGACTGCGCATGCACTGATGACGTGGCTGTTCGGGCACTGATCACGTGTTTATCAGGCAGTGATCAGTGACTGACAGGCGCTGATCAGGGGACTGTGCACGCACTGATCAGGTGGCTGATCAGGAACTGACCACCTGACCGCGCATGCAGTGATCACGTGGCTGGTCGTTCACTGATCACGTGTTTATCATACGGTGATCACGTGACTGAGAGGCGCTGATCACGTGACTGTGCCGTCAGTGATCACGTGGCTGAGCAGGCACTGATATCGTGACTGAGCATGCACTGATCATGTGCCGGGAGCCGGGGAGGCATTCCACTCTGGACAAAGGTCATGAGGAAGGAGGCTCGGCATACGCAAATGCGGGATCGAGCCTCAGGAGTCCACCCGGATATTCTCGAGCATCTCCCCCAAAAAAACCGGAGTCTGCCTACTGTATTGCTTTGTGCTCTCACCTCTGATTTCACTGGGGGCTGTCCCCCACCACCATCTCGCTCTCTCTGTCAAAGAGTTAACTTACAGCTCCAATTCATAAAGTTCCTTGTCATTCTTCCCTTTAACTTCCAGCTGAGTCTCCATCTGGAGCGCGGAACCCACCACGCTTACTAATTATGCCTGGGCTGCTAAGACCCACTCGAGAAGGTGTCTAGGGTGAGGCACCTTTCGCTATTCGAGAGGGCGCCTGCGGCCTACGTAAGTGGTGCAAACTTCTTGTCTTGAAGTTTGATTGGTCTTCCGCGTAAACCAAGCTACTCAGTCTCTTTTCTCCACCGAATTTTCCTACTGAGCTCTCCTCATACTATTATTCTTGACATCTCTGATTAGCATATAAATAGTCGCCTAGGCCATCTCTCCTTCGAATACCCTGGATCAGTTGGGGCTGGTCCCCGGCAGGTGGCGACCGAACAGGGACCTCAGGAGGCAATACTCAAAGAGCTGAGCAGACACGAACCACGCAATCAGCAGGCAATAAGCATGGAGCTCAGCAGTGACGAATCATGCTGCTCAACTGGCAATAATCAAGCACGTGACCAGGCAGGAATCACGCAGCTCAGCTGGCAATTGTCAAGCAGATGAGCCGACAGGAATCACGCAGCTCAGCTGGCAATTGTCATGCAGATGAGCCGGCAGGAATCACGCAGCTCAGCAGGCCCTGATCACGTGACTCTGCAGGCACTGATCACGTGGCTGATCAAGTCCAGATCACGTGACTGAGCATGCACTGATCACGTGGCTATCATGCACTGATGACGTGACTGCGCATGCACTGATGACGTGGCTGATGGGCACTGATCACGCACTGATGTTTCATCAGGCATGTGATCAGTGATCTGACAGGCGCTGATCAGGGGACTGTGCACGCACTGATCAGGTGGCTGATCAGGAACTGACCACCTGACCGCGCATGCAGTGATCACGTGGCTGGTCGTTCACTGATCACGTGTTTATCATACGGTGATCACGTGACTGAGAGGCGCTGATCACGTGACTGTGCCGTCAGTGATCACGTGGCTGAGCAGGCACTGATATCGTGACTGAGCATGCACTGATCATGTGCCGGGAGCCGGGGAGGCATTCCACTCTGGACAAAGGTCATGAGGAAGGAGGCTCGGCATACGCAAATGCGGGATCGAGCCTCAGGAGTCCACCCGGATATTCTCGAGCATCTCCCCCCAAAAAAACCGGAGTCTGCCTACTGTATTGCTTTGTGCTCTCACCTCTGATTTCACTGGGGGCTGTCCCCCACCACCATCTCGCTCTCTCTGTCAAAGAGTTAACTTACAGCTCCAATTCATAAAGTTCCTTGTCATTCTTCCCTTTAACTTCCAGCTGAGTCTCCATCTGGAGCGCGGAACCCACCACGCTTACTAATTATGCCTGGGCTGCTAAGACCCACTCGAGAAGGTGTCTAGGGTGAGGCACCTTTCGCTATTCGAGAGGGCGCCTGCGGCCTACGTAAGTGGTGCAAACTTCTTGTCTTGAAGTTTGATTGGTCTTCCGCGTAAACCAAGCTACTCAGTCTCTTTTCTCCACCGAATTTTCCTACTGAGCTCTCCTCATACTATTATTCTTGACATCTCTGATTAGCATATAAATAGTCGCCTAGGCCATCTCTCCTTCGAATACCCTGGATCAGTTGGGGCTGGTCCCCGGCAGGTGGCGACCGAACAGGGACCTCAGGAGGCAATACTCAAAGAGCTGAGCAGACACGAACCACGCAATCAGCAGGCAATAAGCATGGAGCTCAGCAGTGACGAATCATGCTGCTCAACTGGCAATAATCAAGCACGTGACCAGGCAGGAATCACGCAGCTCAGCTGGCAATTGTCAAGCAGATGAGCCGACAGGAATCACGCAGCTCAGCTGGCAATTGTCATGCAGATGAGCCGGCAGGAATCACGCAGCTCAGCAGGCCCTGATCACGTGACTCTGCAGGCACTGATCACGTGGCTGATCAAGTCCAGATCACGTGACTGAGCATGCACTGATCACGTGGCTATCATGCACTGATGACGTGACTGCGCATGCACTGATGACGTGGCTGATCGACTGATCACTGATCACGTGTTTATCAGGCAATGATCAGTGACTGACAGGCGCTGATCAGGGGACTGTGCACATGATCAGGTGGCTGATCAGGAACTGACCACCTGACCGCGCATGCAGTGATCACGTGGCTGGTCGTTCACTGATCACGTGTTTATCATACGGTGATCACGTGACTGAGAGGCGCTGATCACGTGACTGTGCCGTCAGTGATCACGTGGCTGAGCAGGCACTGATATCGTGACTGAGCATGCACTGATCATGTGCCGGGAGCCGGGGAGGCATTCCACTCTGGACAAAGGTCATGAGGAAGGAGGCTCGGCATACGCAAATGCGGGATCGAGCCTCAGGAGTCCACCCGGATATTCTCGAGCATCTCCCCCCAAAAAAACCGGAGTCTGCCTACTGTATTGCTTTGTGCTCTCACCTCTGATTTCACTGGGGGCTGTCCCCCACCACCATCTCGCTCTCTCTGTCAAAGAGTTAACTTACAGCTCCAATTCATAAAGTTCCTTGTCATTCTTCCCTTTAACTTCCAGCTGAGTCTCCATCTGGAGCGCGGAACCCACCACGCTTACTAATTATGCCTGGGCTGCTAAGACCCACTCGAGAAGGTGTCTAGGGTGAGGCACCTTTCGCTATTCGAGAGGGCGCCTGCGGCCTACGTAAGTGGTGCAAACTTCTTGTCTTGAAGTTTGATTGGTCTTCCGCGTAAACCAAGCTACTCAGTCTCTTTTCTCCACCGAATTTTCCTACTGAGCTCTCCTCATACTATTATTCTTGACATCTCTGATTAGCATATAAATAGTCGCCTAGGCCATCTCTCCTTCGAATACCCTGGATCAGTTGGGGCTGGTCCCCGGCAGGTGGCGACCGAACAGGGACCTCAGGAGGCAATACTCAAAGAGCTGAGCAGACACGAACCACGCAATCAGCAGGCAATAAGCATGGAGCTCAGCAGTGACGAATCATGCTGCTCAACTGGCAATAATCAAGCACGTGACCAGGCAGGAATCACGCAGCTCAGCTGGCAATTGTCAAGCAGATGAGCCGACAGGAATCACGCAGCTCAGCTGGCAATTGTCATGCAGATGAGCCGGCAGGAATCACGCAGCTCAGCAGGCCCTGATCACGTGACTCTGCAGGCACTGATCACGTGGCTGATCAAGTCCAGATCACGTGACTGAGCATGCACTGATCACGTGGCTATCATGCACTGATGACGTGACTGCGCATGCACTGATGACGTGGCTGATCGGGCACTGATCACATGGCTCATCATGCACTGATCACGTGTTTATCAGGCAATGATCAGTGACTGACAGGCGCTGATCATGGGACTGTGCACGCACTGATCACGTGGCTATCATGCACTGATCACGTGACTGCGCATGCACTGATGACGTGGCTGTTCGGGCACTGATCACGTGTTTATCAGGCAGTGATCAGTGACTGACAGGCGCTGATCAGGGGACTGTGCACGCACTGATCAGGTGGCTGATCAGGAACTGACCACCTGACCGCGCATGCAGTGATCACGTGGCTGGTCGTTCACTGATCACGTGTTTATCATACGGTGATCACGTGACTGAGAGGCGCTGATCACGTGACTGTGCCGTCAGTGATCACGTGGCTGAGCAGGCACTGATATCGTGACTGAGCATGCACTGATCATGTGCCGGGAGCCGGGGAGGCATTCCACTCTGGACAAAGGTCATGAGGAAGGAGGCTCGGCATACGCAAATGCGGGATCGAGCCTCAGGAGTCCACCCGGATATTCTCGAGCATCTCCCCCCAAAAAAACCGGAGTCTGCCTACTGTATTGCTTTGTGCTCTCACCTCTGATTTCACTGGGGGCTGTCCCCCACCACCATCTCGCTCTCTCTGTCAAAGAGTTAACTTACAGCTCCAATTCATAAAGTTCCTTGTCATTCTTCCCTTTAACTTCCAGCTGAGTCTCCATCTGGAGCGCGGAACCCACCACGCTTACTAATTATGCCTGGGCTGCTAAGACCCACTCGAGAAGGTGTCTAGGGTGAGGCACCTTTCGCTATTCGAGAGGGCGCCTGCGGCCTACGTAAGTGGTGCAAACTTCTTGTCTTGAAGTTTGATTGGTCTTCCGCGTAAACCAAGCTACTCAGTCTCTTTTCTCCACCGAATTTTCCTACTGAGCTCTCCTCATACTATTATTCTTGACATCTCTGATTAGCATATAAATAGTCGCCTAGGCCATCTCTCCTTCGAATACCCTGGATCAGTTGGGGCTGGTCCCCGGCAGGTGGCGACCGAACAGGGACCTCAGGAGGCAATACTCAAAGAGCTGAGCAGACACGAACCACGCAATCAGCAGGCAATAAGCATGGAGCTCAGCAGTGACGAATCATGCTGCTCAACTGGCAATAATCAAGCACGTGACCAGGCAGGAATCACGCAGCTCAGCTGGCAATTGTCAAGCAGATGAGCCGACAGGAATCACGCAGCTCAGCAATTGGCAGATGAGCCGGCAGGAATCACGCAGCTCAGCAGGCCCTGATCACGTGACTCTGCAGGCACTGATCACGTGGCTGATCAAGTCCAGATCACGTGACTGAGCATGCACTGATCACGTGGCTATCATGCACTGATGACGTGACTGCGCATGCACTGATGACGTGGCTGATCGGGCACTGATCACATGGCTCATCATGCACTGATCACGTGTTTATCAGGCAATGATCAGTGACTGACAGGCGCTGATCATGGGACTGTGCACGCACTGATCACGTGGCTATCATGCACTGATCACGTGACTGCGCATGCACTGATGACGTGGCTGTTCGGGCACTGATCACGTGTTTATCAGGCAGTGATCAGTGACTGACAGGCGCTGATCAGGGGACTGTGCACGCACTGATCAGGTGGCTGATCAGGAACTGACCACCTGACCGCGCATGCAGTGATCACGTGGCTGGTCGTTCACTGATCACGTGTTTATCATACGGTGATCACGTGACTGAGAGGCGCTGATCACGTGACTGTGCCGTCAGTGATCACGTGGCTGAGCAGGCACTGATATCGTGACTGAGCATGCACTGATCATGTGCCGGGAGCCGGGGAGGCATTCCACTCTGGACAAAGGTCATGAGGAAGGAGGCTCGGCATACGCAAATGCGGGATCGAGCCTCAGGAGTCCACCCGGATATTCTCGAGCATCTCCCCCCAAAAAAACCGGAGTCTGCCTACTGTATTGCTTTGTGCTCTCACCTCTGATTTCACTGGGGGCTGTCCCCCACCACCATCTCGCTCTCTCTGTCAAAGAGTTAACTTACAGCTCCAATTCATAAAGTTCCTTGTCATTCTTCCCTTTAACTTCCAGCTGAGTCTCCATCTGGAGCGCGGAACCCACCACGCTTACTAATTATGCCTGGGCTGCTAAGACCCACTCGAGAAGGTGTCTAGGGTGAGGCACCTTTCGCTATTCGAGAGGGCGCCTGCGGCCTACGTAAGTGGTGCAAACTTCTTGTCTTGAAGTTTGATTGGTCTTCCGCGTAAACCAAGCTACTCAGTCTCTTTTCTCCACCGAATTTTCCTACTGAGCTCTCCTCATACTATTATTCTTGACATCTCTGATTAGCATATAAATAGTCGCCTAGGCCATCTCTCCTTCGAATACCCTGGATCAGTTGGGGCTGGTCCCCGGCAGGTGGCGACCGAACAGGGACCTCAGGAGGCAATACTCAAAGAGCTGAGCAGACACGAACCACGCAATCAGCAGGCAATAAGCATGGAGCTCAGCAGTGACGAATCATGCTGCTCAACTGGCAATAATCAAGCACGTGACCAGGCAGGAATCACGCAGCTCAGCTGGCAATTGTCAAGCAGATGAGCCGACAGGAATCACGCAGCTCAGCTGGCAATTGTCATGCAGATGAGCCGGCAGGAATCACGCAGCTCAGCAGGCCCTGATCACGTGACTCTGCAGGCACTGATCACGTGGCTGATCAAGTCCAGATCACGTGACTGAGCATGCACTGATCACGTGGCTATCATGCACTGATGACGTGACTGCGCATGCACTGATGACGTGGCTGATCGGGCACTGATCACATGGCTCATCATGCACTGATCACGTGTTTATCAGGCAATGATCAGTGACTGACAGGCGCTGATCATGGGACTGTGCACGCACTGATCACGTGGCTATCATGCACTGATCACGTGACTGCGCATGCACTGATGACGTGGCTGTTCGGGCACTGATCACGTGTTTATCAGGCAGTGATCAGTGACTGACAGGCGCTGATCAGGGGACTGTGCACGCACTGATCAGGTGGCTGATCAGGAACTGACCACCTGACCGCGCATGCAGTGATCACGTGGCTGGTCGTTCACTGATCACGTGTTTATCATACGGTGATCACGTGACTGAGAGGCGCTGATCACGTGACTGTGCCGTCAGTGATCACGTGGCTGAGCAGGCACTGATATCGTGACTGAGCATGCACTGATCATGTGCCGGGAGCCGGGGAGGCATTCCACTCTGGACAAAGGTCATGAGGAAGGAGGCTCGGCATACGCAAATGCGGGATCGAGCCTCAGGAGTCCACCCGGATATTCTCGAGCATCTCCCCCCAAAAAAACCGGAGTCTGCCTACTGTATTGCTTTGTGCTCTCACCTCTGATTTCACTGGGGGCTGTCCCCCACCACCATCTCGCTCTCTCTGTCAAAGAGTTAACTTACAGCTCCAATTCATAAAGTTCCTTGTCATTCTTCCCTTTAACTTCCAGCTGAGTCTCCATCTGGAGCGCGGAACCCACCACGCTTACTAATTATGCCTGGGCTGCTAAGACCCACTCGAGAAGGTGTCTAGGGTGAGGCACCTTTCGCTATTCGAGAGGGCGCCTGCGGCCTACGTAAGTGGTGCAAACTTCTTGTCTTGAAGTTTGATTGGTCTTCCGCGTAAACCAAGCTACTCAGTCTCTTTTCTCCACCGAATTTTCCTACTGAGCTCTCCTCATACTATTATTCTTGACATCTCTGATTAGCATATAAATAGTCGCCTAGGCCATCTCTCCTTCGAATACCCTGGATCAGTTGGGGCTGGTCCCCGGCAGGTGGCGACCGAACAGGGACCTCAGGAGGCAATACTCAAAGAGCTGAGCAGACACGAACCACGCAATCAGCAGGCAATAAGCATGGAGCTCAGCAGTGACGAATCATGCTGCTCAACTGGCAATAATCAAGCACGTGACCAGGCAGGAATCACGCAGCTCAGCTGGCAATTGTCAAGCAGATGAGCCGACAGGAATCACGCAGCTCAGCTGGCAATTGTCATGCAGATGAGCCGGCAGGAATCACGCAGCTCAGCAGGCCCTGATCACGTGACTCTGCAGGCACTGATCACGTGGCTGATCAAGTCCAGATCACGTGACTGAGCATGCACTGATCACGTGGCTATCATGCACTGATGACGTGACTGCGCATGCACTGATGACGTGGCTGATCGGGCACTGATCACATGGCTCATCATGCACTGATCACGTGTTTATCAGGCAATGATCAGTGACTGACAGGCGCTGATCATGGGACTGTGCACGCACTGATCACGTGGCTATCATGCACTGATCACGTGACTGCGCATGCACTGATGACGTGGCTGTTCGGGCACTGATCACGTGTTTATCAGGCAGTGATCAGTGACTGACAGGCGCTGATCAGGGGACTGTGCACGCACTGATCAGGTGGCTGATCAGGAACTGACCACCTGACCGCGCATGCAGTGATCACGTGGCTGGTCGTTCACTGATCACGTGTTTATCATACGGTGATCACGTGACTGAGAGGCGCTGATCACGTGACTGTGCCGTCAGTGATCACGTGGCTGAGCAGGCACTGATATCGTGACTGAGCATGCACTGATCATGTGCCGGGAGCCGGGGAGGCATTCCACTCTGGACAAAGGTCATGAGGAAGGAGGCTCGGCATACGCAAATGCGGGATCGAGCCTCAGGAGTCCACCCGGATATTCTCGAGCATCTCCCCCAAAAAAACCGGAGTCTGCCTACTGTATTGCTTTGTGCTCTCACCTCTGATTTCACTGGGGGCTGTCCCCCACCACCATCTCGCTCTCTCTGTCAAAGAGTTAACTTACAGCTCCAATTCATAAAGTTCCTTGTCATTCTTCCCTTTAACTTCCAGCTGAGTCTCCATCTGGAGCGCGGAACCCACCACGCTTACTAATTATGCCTGGGCTGCTAAGACCCACTCGAGAAGGTGTCTAGGGTGAGGCACCTTTCGCTATTCGAGAGGGCGCCTGCGGCCTACGTAAGTGGTGCAAACTTCTTGTCTTGAAGTTTGATTGGTCTTCCGCGTAAACCAAGCTACTCAGTCTCTTTTCTCCACCGAATTTTCCTACTGAGCTCTCCTCATACTATTATTCTTGACATCTCTGATTAGCATATAAATAGTCGCCTAGGCCATCTCTCCTTCGAATACCCTGGATCAGTTGGGGCTGGTCCCCGGCAGGTGGCGACCGAACAGGGACCTCAGGAGGCAATACTCAAAGAGCTGAGCAGACACGAACCACGCAATCAGCAGGCAATAAGCATGGAGCTCAGCAGTGACGAATCATGCTGCTCAACTGGCAATAATCAAGCACGTGACCAGGCAGGAATCACGCAGCTCAGCTGGCAATTGTCAAGCAGATGAGCCGACAGGAATCACGCAGCTCAGCTGGCAATTGTCATGCAGATGAGCCGGCAGGAATCACGCAGCTCAGCAGGCCCTGATCACGTGACTCTGCAGGCACTGATCACGTGGCTGATCAAGTCCAGATCACGTGACTGAGCATGCACTGATCACGTGGCTATCATGCACTGATGACGTGACTGCGCATGCACTGATGACGTGGCTGATCGGGCACTGATCACATGGCTCATCATGCACTGATCACGTGTTTATCAGGCAATGATCAGTGACTGACAGGCGCTGATCATGGGACTGTGCACGCACTGATCACGTGGCTATCATGCACTGATCACGTGACTGCGCATGCACTGATGACGTGGCTGTTCGGGCACTGATCACGTGTTTATCAGGCAGTGATCAGTGACTGACAGGCGCTGATCAGGGGACTGTGCACGCACTGATCAGGTGGCTGATCAGGAACTGACCACCTGACCGCGCATGCAGTGATCACGTGGCTGGTCGTTCACTGATCACGTGTTTATCATACGGTGATCACGTGACTGAGAGGCGCTGATCACGTGACTGTGCCGTCAGTGATCACGTGGCTGAGCAGGCACTGATATCGTGACTGAGCATGCACTGATCATGTGCCGGGAGCCGGGGAGGCATTCCACTCTGGACAAAGGTCATGAGGAAGGAGGCTCGGCATACGCAAATGCGGGATCGAGCCTCAGGAGTCCACCCGGATATTCTCGAGCATCTCCCCCCAAAAAAACCGGAGTCTGCCTACTGTATTGCTTTGTGCTCTCACCTCTGATTTCACTGGGGGCTGTCCCCCACCACCATCTCGCTCTCTCTGTCAAAGAGTTAACTTACAGCTCCAATTCATAAAGTTCCTTGTCATTCTTCCCTTTAACTTCCAGCTGAGTCTCCATCTGGAGCGCGGAACCCACCACGCTTACTAATTATGCCTGGGCTGCTAAGACCCACTCGAGAAGGTGTCTAGGGTGAGGCACCTTTCGCTATTCGAGAGGGCGCCTGCGGCCTACGTAAGTGGTGCAAACTTCTTGTCTTGAAGTTTGATTGGTCTTCCGCGTAAACCAAGCTACTCAGTCTCTTTTCTCCACCGAATTTTCCTACTGAGCTCTCCTCATACTATTATTCTTGACATCTCTGATTAGCATATAAATAGTCGCCTAGGCCATCTCTCCTTCGAATACCCTGGATCAGTTGGGGCTGGTCCCCGGCAGGTGGCGACCGAACAGGGACCTCAGGAGGCAATACTCAAAGAGCTGAGCAGACACGAACCACGCAATCAGCAGGCAATAAGCATGGAGCTCAGCAGTGACGAATCATGCTGCTCAACTGGCAATAATCAAGCACGTGACCAGGCAGGAATCACGCAGCTCAGCTGGCAATTGTCAAGCAGATGAGCCGACAGGAATCACGCAGCTCAGCTGGCAATTGTCATGCAGATGAGCCGGCAGGAATCACGCAGCTCAGCAGGCCCTGATCACGTGACTCTGCAGGCACTGATCACGTGGCTGATCAAGTCCAGATCACGTGACTGAGCATGCACTGATCACGTGGCTATCATGCACTGATGACGTGACTGCGCATGCACTGATGACGTGGCTGATCGGGCACTGATCACATGGCTCATCATGCACTGATCACGTGTTTATCAGGCAATGATCAGTGACTGACAGGCGCTGATCATGGGACTGTGCACGCACTGATCACGTGGCTATCATGCACTGATCACGTGACTGCGCATGCACTGATGACGTGGCTGTTCGGGCACTGATCACGTGTTTATCAGGCAGTGATCAGTGACTGACAGGCGCTGATCAGGGGACTGTGCACGCACTGATCAGGTGGCTGATCAGGAACTGACCACCTGACCGCGCATGCAGTGATCACGTGGCTGGTCGTTCACTGATCACGTGTTTATCATACGGTGATCACGTGACTGAGAGGCGCTGATCACGTGACTGTGCCGTCAGTGATCACGTGGCTGAGCAGGCACTGATATCGTGACTGAGCATGCACTGATCATGTGCCGGGAGCCGGGGAGGCATTCCACTCTGGACAAAGGTCATGAGGAAGGAGGCTCGGCATACGCAAATGCGGGATCGAGCCTCAGGAGTCCACCCGGATATTCTCGAGCATCTCCCCCCAAAAAACCGGAGTCTGCCTACTGTATTGCTTTGTGCTCTCACCTCTGATTTCACTGGGGGCTGTCCCCCACCACCATCTCGCTCTCTCTGTCAAAGAGTTAACTTACAGCTCCAATTCATAAAGTTCCTTGTCATTCTTCCCTTTAACTTCCAGCTGAGTCTCCATCTGGAGCGCGGAACCCACCACGCTTACTAATTATGCCTGGGCTGCTAAGACCCACTCGAGAAGGTGTCTAGGGTGAGGCACCTTTCGCTATTCGAGAGGGCGCCTGCGGCCTACGTAAGTGGTGCAAACTTCTTGTCTTGAAGTTTGATTGGTCTTCCGCGTAAACCAAGCTACTCAGTCTCTTTTCTCCACCGAATTTTCCTACTGAGCTCTCCTCATACTATTATTCTTGACATCTCTGATTAGCATATAAATAGTCGCCTAGGCCATCTCTCCTTCGAATACCCTGGATCAGTTGGGGCTGGTCCCCGGCAGGTGGCGACCGAACAGGGACCTCAGGAGGCAATACTCAAAGAGCTGAGCAGACACGAACCACGCAATCAGCAGGCAATAAGCATGGAGCTCAGCAGTGACGAATCATGCTGCTCAACTGGCAATAATCAAGCACGTGACCAGGCAGGAATCACGCAGCTCAGCTGGCAATTGTCAAGCAGATGAGCCGACAGGAATCACGCAGCTCAGCTGGCAATTGTCATGCAGATGAGCCGGCAGGAATCACGCAGCTCAGCAGGCCCTGATCACGTGACTCTGCAGGCACTGATCACGTGGCTGATCAAGTCCAGATCACGTGACTGAGCATGCACTGATCACGTGGCTATCATGCACTGATGACGTGACTGCGCATGCACTGATGACGTGGCTGATCGGGCACTGATCACATGGCTCATCATGCACTGATCACGTGTTTATCAGGCAATGATCAGTGACTGACAGGCGCTGATCATGGGACTGTGCACGCACTGATCACGTGGCTATCATGCACTGATCACGTGACTGCGCATGCACTGATGACGTGGCTGTTCGGGCACTGATCACGTGTTTATCAGGCAGTGATCAGTGACTGACAGGCGCTGATCAGGGGACTGTGCACGCACTGATCAGGTGGCTGATCAGGAACTGACCACCTGACCGCGCATGCAGTGATCACGTGGCTGGTCGTTCACTGATCACGTGTTTATCATACGGTGATCACGTGACTGAGAGGCGCTGATCACGTGACTGTGCCGTCAGTGATCACGTGGCTGAGCAGGCACTGATATCGTGACTGAGCATGCACTGATCATGTGCCGGGAGCCGGGGAGGCATTCCACTCTGGACAAAGGTCATGAGGAAGGAGGCTCGGCATACGCAAATGCGGGATCGAGCCTCAGGAGTCCACCCGGATATTCTCGAGCATCTCCCCCCAAAAAAACCGGAGTCTGCCTACTGTATTGCTTTGTGCTCTCACCTCTGATTTCACTGGGGGCTGTCCCCCACCACCATCTCGCTCTCTCTGTCAAAGAGTTAACTTACAGCTCCAATTCATAAAGTTCCTTGTCATTCTTCCCTTTAACTTCCAGCTGAGTCTCCATCTGGAGCGCGGAACCCACCACGCTTACTAATTATGCCTGGGCTGCTAAGACCCACTCGAGAAGGTGTCTAGGGTGAGGCACCTTTCGCTATTCGAGAGGGCGCCTGCGGCCTACGTAAGTGGTGCAAACTTCTTGTCTTGAAGTTTGATTGGTCTTCCGCGTAAACCAAGCTACTCAGTCTCTTTTCTCCACCGAATTTTCCTACTGAGCTCTCCTCATACTATTATTCTTGACATCTCTGATTAGCATATAAATAGTCGCCTAGGCCATCTCTCCTTCGAATACCCTGGATCAGTTGGGGCTGGTCCCCGGCAGGTGGCGACCGAACAGGGACCTCAGGAGGCAATACTCAAAGAGCTGAGCAGACACGAACCACGCAATCAGCAGGCAATAAGCATGGAGCTCAGCAGTGACGAATCATGCTGCTCAACTGGCAATAATCAAGCACGTGACCAGGCAGGAATCACGCAGCTCAGCTGGCAATTGTCAAGCAGATGAGCCGACAGGAATCACGCAGCTCAGATGGCAATTGTCATGCAGATGAGCCGGCAGGAATCACGCAGCTCAGCAGGCCCTGATCACGTGACTCTGCAGGCACTGATCACGTGGCTGATCAAGTCCAGATCACGTGACTGAGCATGCACTGATCACGTGGCTATCATGCACTGATGACGTGACTGCGCATGCACTGATGACGTGGCTGATCGGGCACTGATCACATGGCTCATCATGCACTGATCACGTGTTTATCAGGCAATGATCAGTGACTGACAGGCGCTGATCATGGGACTGTGCACGCACTGATCACGTGGCTATCATGCACTGATCACGTGACTGCGCATGCACTGATGACGTGGCTGTTCGGGCACTGATCACGTGTTTATCAGGCAGTGATCAGTGACTGACAGGCGCTGATCAGGGGACTGTGCACGCACTGATCAGGTGGCTGATCAGGAACTGACCACCTGACCGCGCATGCAGTGATCACGTGGCTGGTCGTTCACTGATCACGTGTTTATCATACGGTGATCACGTGACTGAGAGGCGCTGATCACGTGACTGTGCCGTCAGTGATCACGTGGCTGAGCAGGCACTGATATCGTGACTGAGCATGCACTGATCATGTGCCGGGAGCCGGGGAGGCATTCCACTCTGGACAAAGGTCATGAGGAAGGAGGCTCGGCATACGCAAATGCGGGATCGAGCCTCAGGAGTCCACCCGGATATTCTCGAGCATCTCCCCCCAAAAAAACCGGAGTCTGCCTACTGTATTGCTTTGTGCTCTCACCTCTGATTTCACTGGGGGCTGTCCCCCACCACCATCTCGCTCTCTCTGTCAAAGAGTTAACTTACAGCTCCAATTCATAAAGTTCCTTGTCATTCTTCCCTTTAACTTCCAGCTGAGTCTCCATCTGGAGCGCGGAACCCACCACGCTTACTAATTATGCCTGGGCTGCTAAGACCCACTCGAGAAGGTGTCTAGGGTGAGGCACCTTTCGCTATTCGAGAGGGCGCCTGCGGCCTACGTAAGTGGTGCAAACTTCTTGTCTTGAAGTTTGATTGGTCTTCCGCGTAAACCAAGCTACTCAGTCTCTTTTCTCCACCGAATTTTCCTACTGAGCTCTCCTCATACTATTATTCTTGACATCTCTGATTAGCATATAAATAGTCGCCTAGGCCATCTCTCCTTCGAATACCCTGGATCAGTTGGGGCTGGTCCCCGGCAGGTGGCGACCGAACAGGGACCTCAGGAGGCAATACTCAAAGAGCTGAGCAGACACGAACCACGCAATCAGCAGGCAATAAGCATGGAGCTCAGCAGTGACGAATCATGCTGCTCAACTGGCAATAATCAAGCACGTGACCAGGCAGGAATCACGCAGCTCAGCTGGCAATTGTCAAGCAGATGAGCCGACAGGAATCACGCAGCTCAGCTGGCAATTGTCATGCAGATGAGCCGGCAGGAATCACGCAGCTCAGCAGGCCCTGATCACGTGACTCTGCAGGCACTGATCACGTGGCTGATCAAGTCCAGATCACGTGACTGAGCATGCACTGATCACGTGGCTATCATGCACTGATGACGTGACTGCGCATGCACTGATGACGTGGCTGATCGGGCACTGATCACATGGCTCATCATGCACTGATCACGTGTTTATCAGGCAATGATCAGTGACTGACAGGCGCTGATCATGGGACTGTGCACGCACTGATCACGTGGCTATCATGCACTGATCACGTGACTGCGCATGCACTGATGACGTGGCTGTTCGGGCACTGATCACGTGTTTATCAGGCAGTGATCAGTGACTGACAGGCGCTGATCAGGGGACTGTGCACGCACTGATCAGGTGGCTGATCAGGAACTGACCACCTGACCGCGCATGCAGTGATCACGTGGCTGGTCGTTCACTGATCACGTGTTTATCATACGGTGATCACGTGACTGAGAGGCGCTGATCACGTGACTGTGCCGTCAGTGATCACGTGGCTGAGCAGGCACTGATATCGTGACTGAGCATGCACTGATCATGTGCCGGGAGCCGGGGAGGCATTCCACTCTGGACAAAGGTCATGAGGAAGGAGGCTCGGCATACGCAAATGCGGGATCGAGCCTCAGGAGTCCACCCGGATATTCTCGAGCATCTCCCCCCAAAAAAACCGGAGTCTGCCTACTGTATTGCTTTGTGCTCTCACCTCTGATTTCACTGGGGGCTGTCCCCCACCACCATCTCGCTCTCTCTGTCAAAGAGTTAACTTACAGCTCCAATTCATAAAGTTCCTTGTCATTCTTCCCTTTAACTTCCAGCTGAGTCTCCATCTGGAGCGCGGAACCCACCACGCTTACTAATTATGCCTGGGCTGCTAAGACCCACTCGAGAAGGTGTCTAGGGTGAGGCACCTTTCGCTATTCGAGAGGGCGCCTGCGGCCTACGTAAGTGGTGCAAACTTCTTGTCTTGAAGTTTGATTGGTCTTCCGCGTAAACCAAGCTACTCAGTCTCTTTTCTCCACCGAATTTTCCTACTGAGCTCTCCTCATACTATTATTCTTGACATCTCTGATTAGCATATAAATAGTCGCCTAGGCCATCTCTCCTTCGAATACCCTGGATCAGTTGGGGCTGGTCCCCGGCAGGTGGCGACCGAACAGGGACCTCAGGAGGCAATACTCAAAGAGCTGAGCAGACACGAACCACGCAATCAGCAGGCAATAAGCATGGAGCTCAGCAGTGACGAATCATGCTGCTCAACTGGCAATAATCAAGCACGTGACCAGGCAGGAATCACGCAGCTCAGCTGGCAATTGTCAAGCAGATGAGCCGACAGGAATCACGCAGCTCAGATGGCAATTGTCATGCAGATGAGCCGGCAGGAATCACGCAGCTCAGCAGGCCCTGATCACGTGACTCTGCAGGCACTGATCACGTGGCTGATCAAGTCCAGATCACGTGACTGAGCATGCACTGATCACGTGGCTATCATGCACTGATGACGTGACTGCGCATGCACTGATGACGTGGCTGATCGGGCACTGATCACATGGCTCATCATGCACTGATCACGTGTTTATCAGGCAATGATCAGTGACTGACAGGCGCTGATCATGGGACTGTGCACGCACTGATCACGTGGCTATCATGCACTGATCACGTGACTGCGCATGCACTGATGACGTGGCTGTTCGGGCACTGATCACGTGTTTATCAGGCAGTGATCAGTGACTGACAGGCGCTGATCAGGGGACTGTGCACGCACTGATCAGGTGGCTGATCAGGAACTGACCACCTGACCGCGCATGCAGTGATCACGTGGCTGGTCGTTCACTGATCACGTGTTTATCATACGGTGATCACGTGACTGAGAGGCGCTGATCACGTGACTGTGCCGTCAGTGATCACGTGGCTGAGCAGGCACTGATATCGTGACTGAGCATGCACTGATCATGTGCCGGGAGCCGGGGAGGCATTCCACTCTGGACAAAGGTCATGAGGAAGGAGGCTCGGCATACGCAAATGCGGGATCGAGCCTCAGGAGTCCACCCGGATATTCTCGAGCATCTCCCCCCAAAAAAACCGGAGTCTGCCTACTGTATTGCTTTGTGCTCTCACCTCTGATTTCACTGGGGGCTGTCCCCCACCACCATCTCGCTCTCTCTGTCAAAGAGTTAACTTACAGCTCCAATTCATAAAGTTCCTTGTCATTCTTCCCTTTAACTTCCAGCTGAGTCTCCATCTGGAGCGCGGAACCCACCACGCTTACTAATTATGCCTGGGCTGCTAAGACCCACTCGAGAAGGTGTCTAGGGTGAGGCACCTTTCGCTATTCGAGAGGGCGCCTGCGGCCTACGTAAGTGGTGCAAACTTCTTGTCTTGAAGTTTGATTGGTCTTCCGCGTAAACCAAGCTACTCAGTCTCTTTTCTCCACCGAATTTTCCTACTGAGCTCTCCTCATACTATTATTCTTGACATCTCTGATTAGCATATAAATAGTCGCCTAGGCCATCTCTCCTTCGAATACCCTGGATCAGTTGGGGCTGGTCCCCGGCAGGTGGCGACCGAACAGGGACCTCAGGAGGCAATACTCAAAGAGCTGAGCAGACACGAACCACGCAATCAGCAGGCAATAAGCATGGAGCTCAGCAGTGACGAATCATGCTGCTCAACTGGCAATAATCAAGCACGTGACCAGGCAGGAATCACGCAGCTCAGCTGGCAATTGTCAAGCAGATGAGCCGACAGGAATCACGCAGCTCAGCTGGCAATTGTCATGCAGATGAGCCGGCAGGAATCACGCAGCTCAGCAGGCCCTGATCACGTGACTCTGCAGGCACTGATCACGTGGCTGATCAAGTCCAGATCACGTGACTGAGCATGCACTGATCACGTGGCTATCATGCACTGATGACGTGACTGCGCATGCACTGATGACGTGGCTGATCGGGCACTGATCACATGGCTCATCATGCACTGATCACGTGTTTATCAGGCAATGATCAGTGACTGACAGGCGCTGATCATGGGACTGTGCACGCACTGATCACGTGGCTATCATGCACTGATCACGTGACTGCGCATGCACTGATGACGTGGCTGTTCGGGCACTGATCACGTGTTTATCAGGCAGTGATCAGTGACTGACAGGCGCTGATCAGGGGACTGTGCACGCACTGATCAGGTGGCTGATCAGGAACTGACCACCTGACCGCGCATGCAGTGATCACGTGGCTGGTCGTTCACTGATCACGTGTTTATCATACGGTGATCACGTGACTGAGAGGCGCTGATCACGTGACTGTGCCGTCAGTGATCACGTGGCTGAGCAGGCACTGATATCGTGACTGAGCATGCACTGATCATGTGCCGGGAGCCGGGGAGGCATTCCACTCTGGACAAAGGTCATGAGGAAGGAGGCTCGGCATACGCAAATGCGGGATCGAGCCTCAGGAGTCCACCCGGATATTCTCGAGCATCTCCCCCCAAAAAAACCGGAGTCTGCCTACTGTATTGCTTTGTGCTCTCACCTCTGATTTCACTGGGGGCTGTCCCCCACCACCATCTCGCTCTCTCTGTCAAAGAGTTAACTTACAGCTCCAATTCATAAAGTTCCTTGTCATTCTTCCCTTTAACTTCCAGCTGAGTCTCCATCTGGAGCGCGGAACCCACCACGCTTACTAATTATGCCTGGGCTGCTAAGACCCACTCGAGAAGGTGTCTAGGGTGAGGCACCTTTCGCTATTCGAGAGGGCGCCTGCGGCCTACGTAAGTGGTGCAAACTTCTTGTCTTGAAGTTTGATTGGTCTTCCGCGTAAACCAAGCTACTCAGTCTCTTTTCTCCACCGAATTTTCCTACTGAGCTCTCCTCATACTATTATTCTTGACATCTCTGATTAGCATATAAATAGTCGCCTAGGCCATCTCTCCTTCGAATACCCTGGATCAGTTGGGGCTGGTCCCCGGCAGGTGGCGACCGAACAGGGACCTCAGGAGGCAATACTCAAAGAGCTGAGCAGACACGAACCACGCAATCAGCAGGCAATAAGCATGGAGCTCAGCAGTGACGAATCATGCTGCTCAACTGGCAATAATCAAGCACGTGACCAGGCAGGAATCACGCAGCTGGGCAATTGTCAAGCAGATGAGCCGACAGGAATCACGCAGCTCAGCTGGCAATTGTCATGCAGATGAGCCGGCAGGAATCACGCAGCTCAGCAGGCCCTGATCACGTGACTCTGCAGGCACTGATCACGTGGCTGATCAAGTCCAGATCACGTGACTGAGCATGCACTGATCACGTGGCTATCATGCACTGATGACGTGACTGCGCATGCACTGATGACGTGGCTGATCGGGCACTGATCACATGGCTCATCATGCACTGATCACGTGTTTATCAGGCAATGATCAGTGACTGACAGGCGCTGATCATGGGACTGTGCACGCACTGATCACGTGGCTATCATGCACTGATCACGTGACTGCGCATGCACTGATGACGTGGCTGTTCGGGCACTGATCACGTGTTTATCAGGCAGTGATCAGTGACTGACAGGCGCTGATCAGGGGACTGTGCACGCACTGATCAGGTGGCTGATCAGGAACTGACCACCTGACCGCGCATGCAGTGATCACGTGGCTGGTCGTTCACTGATCACGTGTTTATCATACGGTGATCACGTGACTGAGAGGCGCTGATCACGTGACTGTGCCGTCAGTGATCACGTGGCTGAGCAGGCACTGATATCGTGACTGAGCATGCACTGATCATGTGCCGGGAGCCGGGGAGGCATTCCACTCTGGACAAAGGTCATGAGGAAGGAGGCTCGGCATACGCAAATGCGGGATCGAGCCTCAGGAGTCCACCCGGATATTCTCGAGCATCTCCCCCCAAAAAAACCGGAGTCTGCCTACTGTATTGCTTTGTGCTCTCACCTCTGATTTCACTGGGGGCTGTCCCCCACCACCATCTCGCTCTCTCTGTCAAAGAGTTAACTTACAGCTCCAATTCATAAAGTTCCTTGTCATTCTTCCCTTTAACTTCCAGCTGAGTCTCCATCTGGAGCGCGGAACCCACCACGCTTACTAATTATGCCTGGGCTGCTAAGACCCACTCGAGAAGGTGTCTAGGGTGAGGCACCTTTCGCTATTCGAGAGGGCGCCTGCGGCCTACGTAAGTGGTGCAAACTTCTTGTCTTGAAGTTTGATTGGTCTTCCGCGTAAACCAAGCTACTCAGTCTCTTTTCTCCACCGAATTTTCCTACTGAGCTCTCCTCATACTATTATTCTTGACATCTCTGATTAGCATATAAATAGTCGCCTAGGCCATCTCTCCTTCGAATACCCTGGATCAGTTGGGGCTGGTCCCCGGCAGGTGGCGACCGAACAGGGACCTCAGGAGGCAATACTCAAAGAGCTGAGCAGACACGAACCACGCAATCAGCAGGCAATAAGCATGGAGCTCAGCAGTGACGAATCATGCTGCTCAACTGGCAATAATCAAGCACGTGACCAGGCAGGAATCACGCAGCTCAGCTGGCAATTGTCAAGCAGATGAGCCGACAGGAATCACGCAGCTCAGCTGGCAATTGTCATGCAGATGAGCCGGCAGGAATCACGCAGCTCAGCAGGCCCTGATCACGTGACTCTGCAGGCACTGATCACGTGGCTGATCAAGTCCAGATCACGTGACTGAGCATGCACTGATCACGTGGCTATCATGCACTGATGACGTGACTGCGCATGCACTGATGACGTGGCTGATCGGGCACTGATCACATGGCTCATCATGCACTGATCACGTGTTTATCAGGCAATGATCAGTGACTGACAGGCGCTGATCATGGGACTGTGCACGCACTGATCACGTGGCTATCATGCACTGATCACGTGACTGCGCATGCACTGATGACGTGGCTGTTCGGGCACTGATCACGTGTTTATCAGGCAGTGATCAGTGACTGACAGGCGCTGATCAGGGGACTGTGCACGCACTGATCAGGTGGCTGATCAGGAACTGACCACCTGACCGCGCATGCAGTGATCACGTGGCTGGTCGTTCACTGATCACGTGTTTATCATACGGTGATCACGTGACTGAGAGGCGCTGATCACGTGACTGTGCCGTCAGTGATCACGTGGCTGAGCAGGCACTGATATCGTGACTGAGCATGCACTGATCATGTGCCGGGAGCCGGGGAGGCATTCCACTCTGGACAAAGGTCATGAGGAAGGAGGCTCGGCATACGCAAATGCGGGATCGAGCCTCAGGAGTCCACCCGGATATTCTCGAGCATCTCCCCCCAAAAAAACCGGAGTCTGCCTACTGTATTGCTTTGTGCTCTCACCTCTGATTTCACTGGGGGCTGTCCCCCACCACCATCTCGCTCTCTCTGTCAAAGAGTTAACTTACAGCTCCAATTCATAAAGTTCCTTGTCATTCTTCCCTTTAACTTCCAGCTGAGTCTCCATCTGGAGCGCGGAACCCACCACGCTTACTAATTATGCCTGGGCTGCTAAGACCCACTCGAGAAGGTGTCTAGGGTGAGGCACCTTTCGCTATTCGAGAGGGCGCCTGCGGCCTACGTAAGTGGTGCAAACTTCTTGTCTTGAAGTTTGATTGGTCTTCCGCGTAAACCAAGCTACTCAGTCTCTTTTCTCCACCGAATTTTCCTACTGAGCTCTCCTCATACTATTATTCTTGACATCTCTGATTAGCATATAAATAGTCGCCTAGGCCATCTCTCCTTCGAATACCCTGGATCAGTTGGGGCTGGTCCCCGGCAGGTGGCGACCGAACAGGGACCTCAGGAGGCAATACTCAAAGAGCTGAGCAGACACGAACCACGCAATCAGCAGGCAATAAGCATGGAGCTCAGCAGTGACGAATCATGCTGCTCAACTGGCAATAATCAAGCACGTGACCAGGCAGGAATCACGCAGCTCAGCTGGCAATTGTCAAGCAGATGAGCCGACAGGAATCACGCAGCTCAGCTGGCAATTGTCATGCAGATGAGCCGGCAGGAATCACGCAGCTCAGCAGGCCCTGATCACGTGACTCTGCAGGCACTGATCACGTGGCTGATCAAGTCCAGATCACGTGACTGAGCATGCACTGATCACGTGGCTATCATGCACTGATGACGTGACTGCGCATGCACTGATGACGTGGCTGATCGGGCACTGATCACATGGCTCATCATGCACTGATCACGTGTTTATCAGGCAATGATCAGTGACTGACAGGCGCTGATCATGGGACTGTGCACGCACTGATCACGTGGCTATCATGCACTGATCACGTGACTGCGCATGCACTGATGACGTGGCTGTTCGGGCACTGATCACGTGTTTATCAGGCAGTGATCAGTGACTGACAGGCGCTGATCAGGGGACTGTGCACGCACTGATCAGGTGGCTGATCAGGAACTGACCACCTGACCGCGCATGCAGTGATCACGTGGCTGGTCGTTCACTGATCACGTGTTTATCATACGGTGATCACGTGACTGAGAGGCGCTGATCACGTGACTGTGCCGTCAGTGATCACGTGGCTGAGCAGGCACTGATATCGTGACTGAGCATGCACTGATCATGTGCCGGGAGCCGGGGAGGCATTCCACTCTGGACAAAGGTCATGAGGAAGGAGGCTCGGCATACGCAAATGCGGGATCGAGCCTCAGGAGTCCACCCGGATATTCTCGAGCATCTCCCCCCAAAAAAACCGGAGTCTGCCTACTGTATTGCTTTGTGCTCTCACCTCTGATTTCACTGGGGGCTGTCCCCCACCACCATCTCGCTCTCTCTGTCAAAGAGTTAACTTACAGCTCCAATTCATAAAGTTCCTTGTCATTCTTCCCTTTAACTTCCAGCTGAGTCTCCATCTGGAGCGCGGAACCCACCACGCTTACTAATTATGCCTGGGCTGCTAAGACCCACTCGAGAAGGTGTCTAGGGTGAGGCACCTTTCGCTATTCGAGAGGGCGCCTGCGGCCTACGTAAGTGGTGCAAACTTCTTGTCTTGAAGTTTGATTGGTCTTCCGCGTAAACCAAGCTACTCAGTCTCTTTTCTCCACCGAATTTTCCTACTGAGCTCTCCTCATACTATTATTCTTGACATCTCTGATTAGCATATAAATAGTCGCCTAGGCCATCTCTCCTTCGAATACCCTGGATCAGTTGGGGCTGGTCCCCGGCAGGTGGCGACCGAACAGGGACCTCAGGAGGCAATACTCAAAGAGCTGAGCAGACACGAACCACGCAATCAGCAGGCAATAAGCATGGAGCTCAGCAGTGACGAATCATGCTGCTCAACTGGCAATAATCAAGCACGTGACCAGGCAGGAATCACGCAGCTCAGCTGGCAATTGTCAAGCAGATGAGCCGACAGGAATCACGCAGCTCAGCTGGCAATTGTCATGCAGATGAGCCGGCAGGAATCACGCAGCTCAGCAGGCCCTGATCACGTGACTCTGCAGGCACTGATCACGTGGCTGATCAAGTCCAGATCACGTGACTGAGCATGCACTGATCACGTGGCTATCATGCACTGATGACGTGACTGCGCATGCACTGATGACGTGGCTGATCGGGCACTGATCACATGGCTCATCATGCACTGATCACGTGTTTATCAGGCAATGATCAGTGACTGACAGGCGCTGATCATGGGACTGTGCACGCACTGATCACGTGGCTATCATGCACTGATCACGTGACTGCGCATGCACTGATGACGTGGCTGTTCGGGCACTGATCACGTGTTTATCAGGCAGTGATCAGTGACTGACAGGCGCTGATCAGGGGACTGTGCACGCACTGATCAGGTGGCTGATCAGGAACTGACCACCTGACCGCGCATGCAGTGATCACGTGGCTGGTCGTTCACTGATCACGTGTTTATCATACGGTGATCACGTGACTGAGAGGCGCTGATCACGTGACTGTGCCGTCAGTGATCACGTGGCTGAGCAGGCACTGATATCGTGACTGAGCATGCACTGATCATGTGCCGGGAGCCGGGGAGGCATTCCACTCTGGACAAAGGTCATGAGGAAGGAGGCTCGGCATACGCAAATGCGGGATCGAGCCTCAGGAGTCCACCCGGATATTCTCGAGCATCTCCCCCCAAAAAAACCGGAGTCTGCCTACTGTATTGCTTTGTGCTCTCACCTCTGATTTCACTGGGGGCTGTCCCCCACCACCATCTCGCTCTCTCTGTCAAAGAGTTAACTTACAGCTCCAATTCATAAAGTTCCTTGTCATTCTTCCCTTTAACTTCCAGCTGAGTCTCCATCTGGAGCGCGGAACCCACCACGCTTACTAATTATGCCTGGGCTGCTAAGACCCACTCGAGAAGGTGTCTAGGGTGAGGCACCTTTCGCTATTCGAGAGGGCGCCTGCGGCCTACGTAAGTGGTGCAAACTTCTTGTCTTGAAGTTTGATTGGTCTTCCGCGTAAACCAAGCTACTCAGTCTCTTTTCTCCACCGAATTTTCCTACTGAGCTCTCCTCATACTATTATTCTTGACATCTCTGATTAGCATATAAATAGTCGCCTAGGCCATCTCTCCTTCGAATACCCTGGATCAGTTGGGGCTGGTCCCCGGCAGGTGGCGACCGAACAGGGACCTCAGGAGGCAATACTCAAAGAGCTGAGCAGACACGAACCACGCAATCAGCAGGCAATAAGCATGGAGCTCAGCAGTGACGAATCATGCTGCTCAACTGGCAATAATCAAGCACGTGACCAGGCAGGAATCACGCAGCTCAGCTGGCAATTGTCAAGCAGATGAGCCGACAGGAATCACGCAGCTCAGCTGGCAATTGTCATGCAGATGAGCCGGCAGGAATCACGCAGCTCAGCAGGCCCTGATCACGTGACTCTGCAGGCACTGATCACGTGGCTGATCAAGTCCAGATCACGTGACTGAGCATGCACTGATCACGTGGCTATCATGCACTGATGACGTGACTGCGCATGCACTGATGACGTGGCTGATCGGGCACTGATCACATGGCTCATCATGCACTGATCACGTGTTTATCAGGCAATGATCAGTGACTGACAGGCGCTGATCATGGGACTGTGCACGCACTGATCACGTGGCTATCATGCACTGATCACGTGACTGCGCATGCACTGATGACGTGGCTGTTCGGGCACTGATCACGTGTTTATCAGGCAGTGATCAGTGACTGACAGGCGCTGATCAGGGGACTGTGCACGCACTGATCAGGTGGCTGATCAGGAACTGACCACCTGACCGCGCATGCAGTGATCACGTGGCTGGTCGTTCACTGATCACGTGTTTATCATACGGTGATCACGTGACTGAGAGGCGCTGATCACGTGACTGTGCCGTCAGTGATCACGTGGCTGAGCAGGCACTGATATCGTGACTGAGCATGCACTGATCATGTGCCGGGAGCCGGGGAGGCATTCCACTCTGGACAAAGGTCATGAGGAAGGAGGCTCGGCATACGCAAATGCGGGATCGAGCCTCAGGAGTCCACCCGGATATTCTCGAGCATCTCCCCCAAAAAAACCGGAGTCTGCCTACTGTATTGCTTTGTGCTCTCACCTCTGATTTCACTGGGGGCTGTCCCCCACCACCATCTCGCTCTCTCTGTCAAAGAGTTAACTTACAGCTCCAATTCATAAAGTTCCTTGTCATTCTTCCCTTTAACTTCCAGCTGAGTCTCCATCTGGAGCGCGGAACCCACCACGCTTACTAATTATGCCTGGGCTGCTAAGACCCACTCGAGAAGGTGTCTAGGGTGAGGCACCTTTCGCTATTCGAGAGGGCGCCTGCGGCCTACGTAAGTGGTGCAAACTTCTTGTCTTGAAGTTTGATTGGTCTTCCGCGTAAACCAAGCTACTCAGTCTCTTTTCTCCACCGAATTTTCCTACTGAGCTCTCCTCATACTATTATTCTTGACATCTCTGATTAGCATATAAATAGTCGCCTAGGCCATCTCTCCTTCGAATACCCTGGATCAGTTGGGGCTGGTCCCCGGCAGGTGGCGACCGAACAGGGACCTCAGGAGGCAATACTCAAAGAGCTGAGCAGACACGAACCACGCAATCAGCAGGCAATAAGCATGGAGCTCAGCAGTGACGAATCATGCTGCTCAACTGGCAATAATCAAGCACGTGACCAGGCAGGAATGACCAGGCAGGAATCACGCAGCTCAGCTGGCAATTGTCATGCAGATGAGCCGGCAGGAATCACGCAGCTCAGCAGGCCCTGATCACGTGACTCTGCAGGCACTGATCACGTGGCTGATCAAGTCCAGATCACGTGACTGAGCATGCACTGATCACGTGGCTATCATGCACTGATGACGTGACTGCGCATGCACTGATGACGTGGCTGATCGGGCACTGATCACATGGCTCATCATGCACTGATCACGTGTTTATCAGGCAATGATCAGTGACTGACAGGCGCTGATCATGGGACTGTGCACGCACTGATCACGTGGCTATCATGCACTGATCACGTGACTGCGCATGCACTGATGACGTGGCTGTTCGGGCACTGATCACGTGTTTATCAGGCAGTGATCAGTGACTGACAGGCGCTGATCAGGGGACTGTGCACGCACTGATCAGGTGGCTGATCAGGAACTGACCACCTGACCGCGCATGCAGTGATCACGTGGCTGGTCGTTCACTGATCACGTGTTTATCATACGGTGATCACGTGACTGAGAGGCGCTGATCACGTGACTGTGCCGTCAGTGATCACGTGGCTGAGCAGGCACTGATATCGTGACTGAGCATGCACTGATCATGTGCCGGGAGCCGGGGAGGCATTCCACTCTGGACAAAGGTCATGAGGAAGGAGGCTCGGCATACGCAAATGCGGGATCGAGCCTCAGGAGTCCACCCGGATATTCTCGAGCATCTCCCCCCAAAAAAACCGAGTCTGCCTACTGTATTGCTTTGTGCTCTCACCTCTGATTTCACTGGGGGCTGTCCCCCACCACCATCTCGCTCTCTCTGTCAAAGAGTTAACTTACAGCTCCAATTCATAAAGTTCCTTGTCATTCTTCCCTTTAACTTCCAGCTGAGTCTCCATCTGGAGCGCGGAACCCACCACGCTTACTAATTATGCCTGGGCTGCTAAGACCCACTCGAGAAGGTGTCTAGGGTGAGGCACCTTTCGCTATTCGAGAGGGCGCCTGCGGCCTACGTAAGTGGTGCAAACTTCTTGTCTTGAAGTTTGATTGGTCTTCCGCGTAAACCAAGCTACTCAGTCTCTTTTCTCCACCGAATTTTCCTACTGAGCTCTCCTCATACTATTATTCTTGACATCTCTGATTAGCATATAAATAGTCGCCTAGGCCATCTCTCCTTCGAATACCCTGGATCAGTTGGGGCTGGTCCCCGGCAGGTGGCGACCGAACAGGGACCTCAGGAGGCAATACTCAAAGAGCTGAGCAGACACGAACCACGCAATCAGCAGGCAATAAGCATGGAGCTCAGCAGTGACGAATCATGCTGCTCAACTGGCAATAATCAAGCACGTGACCAGGCAGGAATCACGCAGCTCAGCTGGCAATTGTCAAGCAGATGAGCCGACAGGAATCACGCAGCTCAGCTGGCAATTGTCATGCAGATGAGCCGGCAGGAATCACGCAGCTCAGCAGGCCCTGATCACGTGACTCTGCAGGCACTGATCACGTGGCTGATCAAGTCCAGATCACGTGACTGAGCATGCACTGATCACGTGGCTATCATGCACTGATGACGTGACTGCGCATGCACTGATGACGTGGCTGATCGGGCACTGATCACATGGCTCATCATGCACTGATCACGTGTTTATCAGGCAATGATCAGTGACTGACAGGCGCTGATCATGGGACTGTGCACGCACTGATCACGTGGCTATCATGCACTGATCACGTGACTGCGCATGCACTGATGACGTGGCTGTTCGGGCACTGATCACGTGTTTATCAGGCAGTGATCAGTGACTGACAGGCGCTGATCAGGGGACTGTGCACGCACTGATCAGGTGGCTGATCAGGAACTGACCACCTGACCGCGCATGCAGTGATCACGTGGCTGGTCGTTCACTGATCACGTGTTTATCATACGGTGATCACGTGACTGAGAGGCGCTGATCACGTGACTGTGCCGTCAGTGATCACGTGGCTGAGCAGGCACTGATATCGTGACTGAGCATGCACTGATCATGTGCCGGGAGCCGGGGAGGCATTCCACTCTGGACAAAGGTCATGAGGAAGGAGGCTCGGCATACGCAAATGCGGGATCGAGCCTCAGGAGTCCACCCGGATATTCTCGAGCATCTCCCCCCAAAAAAACCGGAGTCTGCCTACTGTATTGCTTTGTGCTCTCACCTCTGATTTCACTGGGGGCTGTCCCCCACCACCATCTCGCTCTCTCTGTCAAAGAGTTAACTTACAGCTCCAATTCATAAAGTTCCTTGTCATTCTTCCCTTTAACTTCCAGCTGAGTCTCCATCTGGAGCGCGGAACCCACCACGCTTACTAATTATGCCTGGGCTGCTAAGACCCACTCGAGAAGGTGTCTAGGGTGAGGCACCTTTCGCTATTCGAGAGGGCGCCTGCGGCCTACGTAAGTGGTGCAAACTTCTTGTCTTGAAGTTTGATTGGTCTTCCGCGTAAACCAAGCTACTCAGTCTCTTTTCTCCACCGAATTTTCCTACTGAGCTCTCCTCATACTATTATTCTTGACATCTCTGATTAGCATATAAATAGTCGCCTAGGCCATCTCTCCTTCGAATACCCTGGATCAGTTGGGGCTGGTCCCCGGCAGGTGGCGACCGAACAGGGACCTCAGGAGGCAATACTCAAAGAGCTGAGCAGACACGAACCACGCAATCAGCAGGCAATAAGCATGGAGCTCAGCAGTGACGAATCATGCTGCTCAACTGGCAATAATCAAGCACGTGACCAGGCAGGAATCACGCAGCTCAGCTGGCAATTGTCAAGCAGATGAGCCGACAGGAATCACGCAGCTCAGCTGGCAATTGTCATGCAGATGAGCCGGCAGGAATCACGCAGCTCAGCAGGCCCTGATCACGTGACTCTGCAGGCACTGATCACGTGGCTGATCAAGTCCAGATCACGTGACTGAGCATGCACTGATCACGTGGCTATCATGCACTGATGACGTGACTGCGCATGCACTGATGACGTGGCTGATCGGGCACTGATCACATGGCTCATCATGCACTGATCACGTGTTTATCAGGCAATGATCAGTGACTGACAGGCGCTGATCATGGGACTGTGCACGCACTGATCACGTGGCTATCATGCACTGATCACGTGACTGCGCATGCACTGATGACGTGGCTGTTCGGGCACTGATCACGTGTTTATCAGGCAGTGATCAGTGACTGACAGGCGCTGATCAGGGGACTGTGCACGCACTGATCAGGTGGCTGATCAGGAACTGACCACCTGACCGCGCATGCAGTGATCACGTGGCTGGTCGTTCACTGATCACGTGTTTATCATACGGTGATCACGTGACTGAGAGGCGCTGATCACGTGACTGTGCCGTCAGTGATCACGTGGCTGAGCAGGCACTGATATCGTGACTGAGCATGCACTGATCATGTGCCGGGAGCCGGGGAGGCATTCCACTCTGGACAAAGGTCATGAGGAAGGAGGCTCGGCATACGCAAATGCGGGATCGAGCCTCAGGAGTCCACCCGGATATTCTCGAGCATCTCCCCCCAAAAAAACCGGAGTCTGCCTACTGTATTGCTTTGTGCTCTCACCTCTGATTTCACTGGGGGCTGTCCCCCACCACCATCTCGCTCTCTCTGTCAAAGAGTTAACTTACAGCTCCAATTCATAAAGTTCCTTGTCATTCTTCCCTTTAACTTCCAGCTGAGTCTCCATCTGGAGCGCGGAACCCACCACGCTTACTAATTATGCCTGGGCTGCTAAGACCCACTCGAGAAGGTGTCTAGGGTGAGGCACCTTTCGCTATTCGAGAGGGCGCCTGCGGCCTACGTAAGTGGTGCAAACTTCTTGTCTTGAAGTTTGATTGGTCTTCCGCGTAAACCAAGCTACTCAGTCTCTTTTCTCCACCGAATTTTCCTACTGAGCTCTCCTCATACTATTATTCTTGACATCTCTGATTAGCATATAAATAGTCGCCTAGGCCATCTCTCCTTCGAATACCCTGGATCAGTTGGGGCTGGTCCCCGGCAGGTGGCGACCGAACAGGGACCTCAGGAGGCAATACTCAAAGAGCTGAGCAGACACGAACCACGCAATCAGCAGGCAATAAGCATGGAGCTCAGCAGTGACGAATCATGCTGCTCAACTGGCAATAATCAAGCACGTGACCAGGCAGGAATCACGCAGCTCAGCTGGCAATTGTCAAGCAGATGAGCCGACAGGAATCACGCAGCTCAGCTGGCAATTGTCATGCAGATGAGCCGGCAGGAATCACGCAGCTCAGCAGGCCCTGATCACGTGACTCTGCAGGCACTGATCACGTGGCTGATCAAGTCCAGATCACGTGACTGAGCATGCACTGATCACGTGGCTATCATGCACTGATGACGTGACTGCGCATGCACTGATGACGTGGCTGATCGGGCACTGATCACATGGCTCATCATGCACTGATCACGTGTTTATCAGGCAATGATCAGTGACTGACAGGCGCTGATCATGGGACTGTGCACGCACTGATCACGTGGCTATCATGCACTGATCACGTGACTGCGCATGCACTGATGACGTGGCTGTTCGGGCACTGATCACGTGTTTATCAGGCAGTGATCAGTGACTGACAGGCGCTGATCAGGGGACTGTGCACGCACTGATCAGGTGGCTGATCAGGAACTGACCACCTGACCGCGCATGCAGTGATCACGTGGCTGGTCGTTCACTGATCACGTGTTTATCATACGGTGATCACGTGACTGAGAGGCGCTGATCACGTGACTGTGCCGTCAGTGATCACGTGGCTGAGCAGGCACTGATATCGTGACTGAGCATGCACTGATCATGTGCCGGGAGCCGGGGAGGCATTCCACTCTGGACAAAGGTCATGAGGAAGGAGGCTCGGCATACGCAAATGCGGGATCGAGCCTCAGGAGTCCACCCGGATATTCTCGAGCATCTCCCCCCAAAAAAACCGGAGTCTGCCTACTGTATTGCTTTGTGCTCTCACCTCTGATTTCACTGGGGGCTGTCCCCCACCACCATCTCGCTCTCTCTGTCAAAGAGTTAACTTACAGCTCCAATTCATAAAGTTCCTTGTCATTCTTCCCTTTAACTTCCAGCTGAGTCTCCATCTGGAGCGCGGAACCCACCACGCTTACTAATTATGCCTGGGCTGCTAAGACCCACTCGAGAAGGTGTCTAGGGTGAGGCACCTTTCGCTATTCGAGAGGGCGCCTGCGGCCTACGTAAGTGGTGCAAACTTCTTGTCTTGAAGTTTGATTGGTCTTCCGCGTAAACCAAGCTACTCAGTCTCTTTTCTCCACCGAATTTTCCTACTGAGCTCTCCTCATACTATTATTCTTGACATCTCTGATTAGCATATAAATAGTCGCCTAGGCCATCTCTCCTTCGAATACCCTGGATCAGTTGGGGCTGGTCCCCGGCAGGTGGCGACCGAACAGGGACCTCAGGAGGCAATACTCAAAGAGCTGAGCAGACACGAACCACGCAATCAGCAGGCAATAAGCATGGAGCTCAGCAGTGACGAATCATGCTGCTCAACTGGCAATAATCAAGCACGTGACCAGGCAGGAATCACGCAGCTCAGCTGGCAATTGTCAAGCAGATGAGCCGACAGGAATCACGCAGCTCAGCTGGCAATTGTCATGCAGATGAGCCGGCAGGAATCACGCAGCTCAGCAGGCCCTGATCACGTGACTCTGCAGGCACTGATCACGTGGCTGATCAAGTCCAGATCACGTGACTGAGCATGCACTGATCACGTGGCTATCATGCACTGATGACGTGACTGCGCATGCACTGATGACGTGGCTGATCGGGCACTGATCACATGGCTCATCATGCACTGATCACGTGTTTATCAGGCAATGATCAGTGACTGACAGGCGCTGATCATGGGACTGTGCACGCACTGATCACGTGGCTATCATGCACTGATCACGTGACTGCGCATGCACTGATGACGTGGCTGTTCGGGCACTGATCACGTGTTTATCAGGCAGTGATCAGTGACTGACAGGCGCTGATCAGGGGACTGTGCACGCACTGATCAGGTGGCTGATCAGGAACTGACCACCTGACCGCGCATGCAGTGATCACGTGGCTGGTCGTTCACTGATCACGTGTTTATCATACGGTGATCACGTGACTGAGAGGCGCTGATCACGTGACTGTGCCGTCAGTGATCACGTGGCTGAGCAGGCACTGATATCGTGACTGAGCATGCACTGATCATGTGCCGGGAGCCGGGGAGGCATTCCACTCTGGACAAAGGTCATGAGGAAGGAGGCTCGGCATACGCAAATGCGGGATCGAGCCTCAGGAGTCCACCCGGATATTCTCGAGCATCTCCCCCCAAAAAAACCGGAGTCTGCCTACTGTATTGCTTTGTGCTCTCACCTCTGATTTCACTGGGGGCTGTCCCCCACCACCATCTCGCTCTCTCTGTCAAAGAGTTAACTTACAGCTCCAATTCATAAAGTTCCTTGTCATTCTTCCCTTTAACTTCCAGCTGAGTCTCCATCTGGAGCGCGGAACCCACCACGCTTACTAATTATGCCTGGGCTGCTAAGACCCACTCGAGAAGGTGTCTAGGGTGAGGCACCTTTCGCTATTCGAGAGGCGCCTGCGGCCTACGTAAGTGGTGCAAACTTCTTGTCTTGAAGTTTGATTGGTCTTCCGCGTAAACCAAGCTACTCAGTCTCTTTTCTCCACCGAATTTTCCTACTGAGCTCTCCTCATACTATTATTCTTGACATCTCTGATTAGCATATAAATAGTCGCCTAGGCCATCTCTCCTTCGAATACCCTGGATCAGTTGGGGCTGGTCCCCGGCAGGTGGCGACCGAACAGGGACCTCAGGAGGCAATACTCAAAGAGCTGAGCAGACACGAACCACGCAATCAGCAGGCAATAAGCATGGAGCTCAGCAGTGACGAATCATGCTGCTCAACTGGCAATAATCAAGCACGTGACCAGGCAGGAATCACGCAGCTCAGCTGGCAATTGTCAAGCAGATGAGCCGACAGGAATCACGCAGCTCAGCTGGCAATTGTCATGCAGATGAGCCGGCAGGAATCACGCAGCTCAGCAGGCCCTGATCACGTGACTCTGCAGGCACTGATCACGTGGCTGATCAAGTCCAGATCACGTGACTGAGCATGCACTGATCACGTGGCTATCATGCACTGATGACGTGACTGCGCATGCACTGATGACGTGGCTGATCGGGCACTGATCACATGGCTCATCATGCACTGATCACGTGTTTATCAGGCAATGATCAGTGACTGACAGGCGCTGATCATGGGACTGTGCACGCACTGATCACGTGGCTATCATGCACTGATCACGTGACTGCGCATGCACTGATGACGTGGCTGTTCGGGCACTGATCACGTGTTTATCAGGCAGTGATCAGTGACTGACAGGCGCTGATCAGGGGACTGTGCACGCACTGATCAGGTGGCTGATCAGGAACTGACCACCTGACCGCGCATGCAGTGATCACGTGGCTGGTCGTTCACTGATCACGTGTTTATCATACGGTGATCACGTGACTGAGAGGCGCTGATCACGTGACTGTGCCGTCAGTGATCACGTGGCTGAGCAGGCACTGATATCGTGACTGAGCATGCACTGATCATGTGCCGGGAGCCGGGGAGGCATTCCACTCTGGACAAAGGTCATGAGGAAGGAGGCTCGGCATACGCAAATGCGGGATCGAGCCTCAGGAGTCCACCCGGATATTCTCGAGCATCTCCCCCCAAAAAAACCGGAGTCTGCCTACTGTATTGCTTTGTGCTCTCACCTCTGATTTCACTGGGGGCTGTCCCCCACCACCATCTCGCTCTCTCTGTCAAAGAGTTAACTTACAGCTCCAATTCATAAAGTTCCTTGTCATTCTTCCCTTTAACTTCCAGCTGAGTCTCCATCTGGAGCGCGGAACCCACCACGCTTACTAATTATGCCTGGGCTGCTAAGACCCACTCGAGAAGGTGTCTAGGGTGAGGCACCTTTCGCTATTCGAGAGGGCGCCTGCGGCCTACGTAAGTGGTGCAAACTTCTTGTCTTGAAGTTTGATTGGTCTTCCGCGTAAACCAAGCTACTCAGTCTCTTTTCTCCACCGAATTTTCCTACTGAGCTCTCCTCATACTATTATTCTTGACATCTCTGATTAGCATATAAATAGTCGCCTAGGCCATCTCTCCTTCGAATACCCTGGATCAGTTGGGGCTGGTCCCCGGCAGGTGGCGACCGAACAGGGACCTCAGGAGGCAATACTCAAAGAGCTGAGCAGACACGAACCACGCAATCAGCAGGCAATAAGCATGGAGCTCAGCAGTGACGAATCATGCTGCTCAACTGGCAATAATCAAGCACGTGACCAGGCAGGAATCACGCAGCTCAGCTGGCAATTGTCAAGCAGATGAGCCGACAGGAATCACGCAGCTCAGATGGCAATTGTCATGCAGATGAGCCGGCAGGAATCACGCAGCTCAGCAGGCCCTGATCACGTGACTCTGCAGGCACTGATCACGTGGCTGATCAAGTCCAGATCACGTGACTGAGCATGCACTGATCACGTGGCTATCATGCACTGATGACGTGACTGCGCATGCACTGATGACGTGGCTGATCGGGCACTGATCACATGGCTCATCATGCACTGATCACGTGTTTATCAGGCAATGATCAGTGACTGACAGGCGCTGATCATGGGACTGTGCACGCACTGATCACGTGGCTATCATGCACTGATCACGTGACTGCGCATGCACTGATGACGTGGCTGTTCGGGCACTGATCACGTGTTTATCAGGCAGTGATCAGTGACTGACAGGCGCTGATCAGGGGACTGTGCACGCACTGATCAGGTGGCTGATCAGGAACTGACCACCTGACCGCGCATGCAGTGATCACGTGGCTGGTCGTTCACTGATCACGTGTTTATCATACGGTGATCACGTGACTGAGAGGCGCTGATCACGTGACTGTGCCGTCAGTGATCACGTGGCTGAGCAGGCACTGATATCGTGACTGAGCATGCACTGATCATGTGCCGGGAGCCGGGGAGGCATTCCACTCTGGACAAAGGTCATGAGGAAGGAGGCTCGGCATACGCAAATGCGGGATCGAGCCTCAGGAGTCCACCCGGATATTCTCGAGCATCTCCCCCCAAAAAAACCGGAGTCTGCCTACTGTATTGCTTTGTGCTCTCACCTCTGATTTCACTGGGGGCTGTCCCCCACCACCATCTCGCTCTCTCTGTCAAAGAGTTAACTTACAGCTCCAATTCATAAAGTTCCTTGTCATTCTTCCCTTTAACTTCCAGCTGAGTCTCCATCTGGAGCGCGGAACCCACCACGCTTACTAATTATGCCTGGGCTGCTAAGACCCACTCGAGAAGGTGTCTAGGGTGAGGCACCTTTCGCTATTCGAGAGGGCGCCTGCGGCCTACGTAAGTGGTGCAAACTTCTTGTCTTGAAGTTTGATTGGTCTTCCGCGTAAACCAAGCTACTCAGTCTCTTTTCTCCACCGAATTTTCCTACTGAGCTCTCCTCATACTATTATTCTTGACATCTCTGATTAGCATATAAATAGTCGCCTAGGCCATCTCTCCTTCGAATACCCTGGATCAGTTGGGGCTGGTCCCCGGCAGGTGGCGACCGAACAGGGACCTCAGGAGGCAATACTCAAAGAGCTGAGCAGACACGAACCACGCAATCAGCAGGCAATAAGCATGGAGCTCAGCAGTGACGAATCATGCTGCTCAACTGGCAATAATCAAGCACGTGACCAGGCAGGAATCACGCAGCTCAGCTGGCAATTGTCAAGCAGATGAGCCGACAGGAATCACGCAGCTCAGCTGGCAATTGTCATGCAGATGAGCCGGCAGGAATCACGCAGCTCAGCAGGCCCTGATCACGTGACTCTGCAGGCACTGATCACGTGGCTGATCAAGTCCAGATCACGTGACTGAGCATGCACTGATCACGTGGCTATCATGCACTGATGACGTGACTGCGCATGCACTGATGACGTGGCTGATCGGGCACTGATCACATGGCTCATCATGCACTGATCACGTGTTTATCAGGCAATGATCAGTGACTGACAGGCGCTGATCATGGGACTGTGCACGCACTGATCACGTGGCTATCATGCACTGATCACGTGACTGCGCATGCACTGATGACGTGGCTGTTCGGGCACTGATCACGTGTTTATCAGGCAGTGATCAGTGACTGACAGGCGCTGATCAGGGGACTGTGCACGCACTGATCAGGTGGCTGATCAGGAACTGACCACCTGACCGCGCATGCAGTGATCACGTGGCTGGTCGTTCACTGATCACGTGTTTATCATACGGTGATCACGTGACTGAGAGGCGCTGATCACGTGACTGTGCCGTCAGTGATCACGTGGCTGAGCAGGCACTGATATCGTGACTGAGCATGCACTGATCATGTGCCGGGAGCCGGGGAGGCATTCCACTCTGGACAAAGGTCATGAGGAAGGAGGCTCGGCATACGCAAATGCGGGATCGAGCCTCAGGAGTCCACCCGGATATTCTCGAGCATCTCCCCCCAAAAAAACCGGAGTCTGCCTACTGTATTGCTTTGTGCTCTCACCTCTGATTTCACTGGGGGCTGTCCCCCACCACCATCTCGCTCTCTCTGTCAAAGAGTTAACTTACAGCTCCAATTCATAAAGTTCCTTGTCATTCTTCCCTTTAACTTCCAGCTGAGTCTCCATCTGGAGCGCGGAACCCACCACGCTTACTAATTATGCCTGGGCTGCTAAGACCCACTCGAGAAGGTGTCTAGGGTGAGGCACCTTTCGCTATTCGAGAGGGCGCCTGCGGCCTACGTAAGTGGTGCAAACTTCTTGTCTTGAAGTTTGATTGGTCTTCCGCGTAAACCAAGCTACTCAGTCTCTTTTCTCCACCGAATTTTCCTACTGAGCTCTCCTCATACTATTATTCTTGACATCTCTGATTAGCATATAAATAGTCGCCTAGGCCATCTCTCCTTCGAATACCCTGGATCAGTTGGGGCTGGTCCCCGGCAGGTGGCGACCGAACAGGGACCTCAGGAGGCGATACTCAAAGAGCTGAGCAGACACGAACCACGCAATCAGCAGGCAATAAGCATGGAGCTCAGCAGTGACGAATCATGCTGCTCAACTGGCAATAATCAAGCACGTGACCAGGCAGGAATCACGCAGCTCAGCTGGCAATTGTCAAGCAGATGAGCCGACAGGAATCACGCAGCTCAGCTGGCAATTGTCATGCAGATGAGCCGGCAGGAATCACGCAGCTCAGCAGGCCCTGATCACGTGACTCTGCAGGCACTGATCACGTGGCTGATCAAGTCCAGATCACGTGACTGAGCATGCACTGATCACGTGGCTATCATGCACTGATGACGTGACTGCGCATGCACTGATGACGTGGCTGATCGGGCACTGATCACATGGCTCATCATGCACTGATCACGTGTTTATCAGGCAATGATCAGTGACTGACAGGCGCTGATCATGGGACTGTGCACGCACTGATCACGTGGCTATCATGCACTGATCACGTGACTGCGCATGCACTGATGACGTGGCTGTTCGGGCACTGATCACGTGTTTATCAGGCAGTGATCAGTGACTGACAGGCGCTGATCAGGGGACTGTGCACGCACTGATCAGGTGGCTGATCAGGAACTGACCACCTGACCGCGCATGCAGTGATCACGTGGCTGGTCGTTCACTGATCACGTGTTTATCATACGGTGATCACGTGACTGAGAGGCGCTGATCACGTGACTGTGCCGTCAGTGATCACGTGGCTGAGCAGGCACTGATATCGTGACTGAGCATGCACTGATCATGTGCCGGGAGCCGGGGAGGCATTCCACTCTGGACAAAGGTCATGAGGAAGGAGGCTCGGCATACGCAAATGCGGGATCGAGCCTCAGGAGTCCACCCGGATATTCTCGAGCATCTCCCCCCCAAAAAAACCGGAGTCTGCCTACTGTATTGCTTTGTGCTCTCACCTCTGATTTCACTGGGGGCTGTCCCCCACCACCATCTCGCTCTCTCTGTCAAAGAGTTAACTTACAGCTCCAATTCATAAAGTTCCTTGTCATTCTTCCCTTTAACTTCCAGCTGAGTCTCCATCTGGAGCGCGGAACCCACCACGCTTACTAATTATGCCTGGGCTGCTAAGACCCACTCGAGAAGGTGTCTAGGGTGAGGCACCTTTCGCTATTCGAGAGGGCGCCTGCGGCCTACGTAAGTGGTGCAAACTTCTTGTCTTGAAGTTTGATTGGTCTTCCGCGTAAACCAAGCTACTCAGTCTCTTTTCTCCACCGAATTTTCCTACTGAGCTCTCCTCATACTATTATTCTTGACATCTCTGATTAGCATATAAATAGTCGCCTAGGCCATCTCTCCTTCGAATACCCTGGATCAGTTGGGGCTGGTCCCCGGCAGGTGGCGACCGAACAGGGACCTCAGGAGGCAATACTCAAAGAGCTGAGCAGACACGAACCACGCAATCAGCAGGCAATAAGCATGGAGCTCAGCAGTGACGAATCATGCTGCTCAACTGGCAATAATCAAGCACGTGACCAGGCAGGAATCACGCAGCTCAGCTGGCAATTGTCAAGCAGATGAGCCGACAGGAATCACGCAGCTCAGCTGGCAATTGTCATGCAGATGAGCCGGCAGGAATCACGCAGCTCAGCAGGCCCTGATCACGTGACTCTGCAGGCACTGATCACGTGGCTGATCAAGTCCAGATCACGTGACTGAGCATGCACTGATCACGTGGCTATCATGCACTGATGACGTGACTGCGCATGCACTGATGACGTGGCTGATCGGGCACTGATCACATGGCTCATCATGCACTGATCACGTGTTTATCAGGCAATGATCAGTGACTGACAGGCGCTGATCATGGGACTGTGCACGCACTGATCACGTGGCTATCATGCACTGATCACGTGACTGCGCATGCACTGATGACGTGGCTGTTCGGGCACTGATCACGTGTTTATCAGGCAGTGATCAGTGACTGACAGGCGCTGATCAGGGGACTGTGCACGCACTGATCAGGTGGCTGATCAGGAACTGACCACCTGACCGCGCATGCAGTGATCACGTGGCTGGTCGTTCACTGATCACGTGTTTATCATACGGTGATCACGTGACTGAGAGGCGCTGATCACGTGACTGTGCCGTCAGTGATCACGTGGCTGAGCAGGCACTGATATCGTGACTGAGCATGCACTGATCATGTGCCGGGAGCCGGGGAGGCATTCCACTCTGGACAAAGGTCATGAGGAAGGAGGCTCGGCATACGCAAATGCGGGATCGAGCCTCAGGAGTCCACCCGGATATTCTCGAGCATCTCCCCCCAAAAAAACCGGAGTCTGCCTACTGTATTGCTTTGTGCTCTCACCTCTGATTTCACTGGGGGCTGTCCCCCACCACCATCTCGCTCTCTCTGTCAAAGAGTTAACTTACAGCTCCAATTCATAAAGTTCCTTGTCATTCTTCCTTTAACTTCCAGCTGAGTCTCCATCTGGAGCGCGGAACCCACCACGCTTACTAATTATGCCTGGGCTGCTAAGACCCACTCGAGAAGGTGTCTAGGGTGAGGCACCTTTCGCTATTCGAGAGGGCGCCTGCGGCCTACGTAAGTGGTGCAAACTTCTTGTCTTGAAGTTTGATTGGTCTTCCGCGTAAACCAAGCTACTCAGTCTCTTTTCTCCACCGAATTTTCCTACTGAGCTCTCCTCATACTATTATTCTTGACATCTCTGATTAGCATATAAATAGTCGCCTAGGCCATCTCTCCTTCGAATACCCTGGATCAGTTGGGGCTGGTCCCCGGCAGGTGGCGACCGAACAGGGACCTCAGGAGGCAATACTCAAAGAGCTGAGCAGACACGAACCACGCAATCAGCAGGCAATAAGCATGGAGCTCAGCAGTGACGAATCATGCTGCTCAACTGGCAATAATCAAGCACGTGACCAGGCAGGAATCACGCAGCTCAGCTGGCAATTGTCAAGCAGATGAGCCGACAGGAATCACGCAGCTCAGCTGGCAATTGTCATGCAGATGAGCCGGCAGGAATCACGCAGCTCAGCAGGCCCTGATCACGTGACTGTGCAGGCACTGATCACGTGGCTGATCATGCACTGATCACGTGACTGAGCATGCACTGATCACGTGACTGATCATGCACTGATCACGTGACTGCTCATGCACTGATGACGTGTCTGATCAGGCACTGATCACATGGCTGATCATGCACTGCTCACGTAGTTGATCAGGCACTGATCACGTGGCTATCAGGCACTGATCACGTGACTGAGCACGCACTGATCACGTGGCTATCACACCTGATCACGTGACTATCATGCACTGATCACGTGGCACTCATGCACTGATCACGTGGCTGATCATACACTGCTCACGTGGCTCATGCACTGATCACGTGGCTATCATGCACTGCTCACGTGGCTGGTCATGCAATGATCACGTAGCTACCATATACTGGTCACGTGACTGATCATGCACAGATCACGTAAATGATCATGCTGTTCAGCGTGCTGATCATCACGTGACTGATCATGCACTGATCACGTGGCTGATCATGCACTGCTCACGTGGCTGATCATGCACTGATCACGTGCAACATATCCGCGTGACTGATCATGCACTGATCACGTGGATCCTGCACTGATCACGTGGCTGATCATGCACTGATCACGTGGCTGATCATGCACTGATCACGTGACTGATCATGCACTGATCACGTGGCTTATCATGCACTGATCACGTGGCTATCATGCACTGATCACGTGGCTATCATGCACTGATCACGTGGCTTATCATGCAATGATCACGTAGCTACCATGTACTGGTCACGTGACTGATCATGCACTGATCACGTGATATCATGCACTGATCACGTGGCTGATCGCACTGATCAGTGGCTGATCACACTCGTATCGTGACTGATCATGCACTGATCGCGTGACTGATCATGCACTGATCACGTGGCTATGCTGATCCGTGGATGATCATGCACTGATCACGTGGCTGATCACGCACTGATCACGTGGCTGATCATGCACTGATCACGTGAGATCATGCACTGATCACGTGACTGATCATGCACTGATCACGTGACTGATCATGCACTGATCACGTGACTGATCATGCACTGATCACGTGGCTGATCATGCACTGCTCACGTGACTGATCATGCAATGATCACAGCTACCATGTACTGTCACGTGACTGATCATGCACTGATCATGCTGATCATGCACTGATCACGTGACTTATCATGCATTGATCATGTGACTGATCATGTGCTGATCATGTTTGGTATCATACACTGATCATGTGCCTCTGGAGGCAATGAACATAGAGCTGAGTAGGCACGAATCAAACAGTCAGCAGGCTACAATCATGGAACTCAGCTCTGAGGAATCATGCTGCTCAGCTGGCAATAATCAAGTAGATGAGCAGGCAGGAATTACGCAGCACAGGTGGCAATTGTCAAGCGGATGACAGGCAGGAATCGTGCAGCTCAGCTGGCAATTGTCAAGCAGATGAGCAGACAGTAATCACGCAGCTCAGCAGGCCCTGATCACGTGACTGAGCATGCACTGTTCACGTGGCTGATCATACACTGATCACGTGACTGATCATGCACTGATCACTTGGATGATCATGCACTGATCACGTGGCTGATCATGCACTGATCACTTGGCTGGACATGCACTGATCACGTGGCTGATCATACACTGCTCACGTAGCTGATCATGCACTGATCGTGACTGATCATGCACTGATCACGTGACTGATCATGCACTGATCACGTGGCTATCATGCACTGCTCACGTGGCTGATCATGCCATGATCACGCGGCTACTGCATGTACTGGTCACGTGACTGATCATGCACTGATCACGTGACTGATCATGCAGTGATCACGTGGCTATCATGCACTACTCACGTGGCTGATCATGCAATGATCATGTAGCTACCATGTACAGGTCACGTGAATGATCATACACCCATCAGGTGACTGATCATGCACTGATCACGTGGCTATCATGCACTGATCACGAGACTGATCATGCACTGATCCGTCTATATCATGCACTGATCATGACTGCCCATGCACTGATCACGTGGATGATCATACACTAATCATGTGACAGATCATGCACTGATCACGTGGCTGATCATGCACTGATACGTGACTGAGCATGGACTGATCACATGACTATCATGTAGTGATCACGTGACTTAATGGCGCTGATCATGTGACTGATCATGCGCTGATCATGTTTGCTATCATACACTGATCATGTGCCTCTGGAGGCAATAAACAAAGAGCTGAGTAGGCACGAATCAAACAGTCAGCAGGCAATAATCATGGAACTCAGCTGTGAGGAATCATGCTGCTCAGCTGGCAATAATCAAGCAGCTGAGCAGGCAGGAATTGCAGCACAGCTGGCAATTGTCAAGCAGATGACAGGCAGGAATCGTGCAGCTCAGCTGGCAATTGTCAAGCAGATGAGCAGACAGTAATCACGCAGCTCAGCAGGCCAGATCACGTGACTGAGCATGCACTGTTCACGTGGCTGATCATACACTGATCACGTGATGATCATGCACTGATCATGGATATCATGCACTGATCACGTGGCTGATCATACACTGTTCACGTGTCTGACCATGCACTGATCACGTGGCTGATCATACACTGCTCACGTAACTGATCATGCACTGATCACGTGGCTATCATGCACTGATCACGTGGCTGAACATGCACTGTTCACGTGGCTGATCACACACTGTCACGTGACATATCATGCACTGATCACGTGGCACTCATGCACTGATCACGTGGCTGATCATGCTCTGCTCACGTAACTCATCATGCACATCACGTGGCTATCATGCACTGCTCCGTGGCTGCGTCATGGAATGATCACGTAGCTACCATATACTGGTCACGTGACTGATCATGCGCAGATCACGTAAATGATCATGCACTGTTCACGTGGCTGATCGTGTACTGATCACGTGACTGATCATGCACTGATCACGTGGCTATCATGCACTGCTCACGTGGCTGATCATGCAGCGATCACGTGCAACCATGCACTGGTCACGTGACTGATCATGCACTGATCACGTAATTGATCATGCACTGATCACGTGGCTCATCATGCACTGATCACGTGGCTGATCACACGTGTATCACGTGACTGATCATGCACAGATCACGTGGCTATCATGCACTGATCACGTGGCTGCACTGATCACGTGGCTATCATGCACTGATCACGTGGCTATCATGCACTGATCACGTGGCTGATCATGCACTGATCACGTAGCTGATCGCACTGATCACGTGACTGATCATGCACTGATCATGGACTGATCATGCACTGATCACGTAGTTGATCATGCACTGATCACGACCATCGCACTGATCCGGTGGCTGATCACACTGATCACGTGACTGATCATGCACTGATCACGTGACTGATCATGCACTGATCACGTGGCTGATCATGCACTGATCACGTGGCTATCATGCACTGATCACGTGGCTGATCACACATATCACGTGACTGATCATGCACTGATCACGTGGCTATCATGCTGATCCGTGGCTGATCATGCACTGATCACGTGGCTGATCGCCTGCGATCAGGCTGTCGTGCACTGGTCACGTGGCTGATCATGCACTGATCAGTAGCTGATCATGCACTGATCACGTGACTGATCATGCACTGATCACGTGGCTGATCATGCACTGATCACGTGACTGATCATGCTATCATGCACTGCTCACGTGGCTGATCATGCACTGATCACGTGGCTACCATGTACTGTCACGTGACTGAGCATGCACTGATCACGTGATTGATCATGCACTGATCACTGGCTTATCATGCATTGATCATGTGACTGATCATGTGCTGATCATGTTTGCTATCATGCACTGATCATGTGCCTCTGAGGCAATAAACATAGAGCTGAGTAGGCAGGAATCAGTCAGCAGGCTATAATCATGGAACTCAGCTCTGAAAATCATGCTGCTCAGCTGGCAATAATCAAGTAGCTGAGCAGGCAGGAATCGCAGCACTGTGGCAATTGTCAAGCAGATGACAGGCAGGAATCGTGCAGCTCAGCTGGCAATTATCAAGCAGATGAGCGACAGTAATCACGCTCAGCAGGCCCTGATCACGTGGCTGAGCATGCACTGTTCATGGCTGATCACACACTGATCACGTGGCTGATCATGCACTGATCACGTGACTGATCATGCACTGATCACGTGGCTATCATGCACTGATCATGGCTGACATGCACTGATCACGTGGCTGATCGCGCCGCTGATCACGTGACTGATCATGCACTGATCACGTGACTGATCATGCACTGATCACGTGGCTGATCATGCACTGATCACGTGCTATCATGCACTGATCACGTGACTGATCATGCATGGTCACGCCTTCACGTACTGATCACGTGACTGATCATGCACTGATCACGTGACTGATCATGCACTGATCACGTGACTGATCATGCACTGATCACGTGGCTATCATGCACTGCTCACGTGGCTGATCATGCATGATCACGTGCAGCTACCATGTACTGGTCACATGACTGATCATGCACTGATCACGTGACTGATCATGCAGTGATCACGTGGCTATCATGCACTACTCACGTGGCTGATCATGCAATGATCATGTAGCTACCATGTACAGGTCACGTGAATGATCATACACCCATCAGGTGACTGATCATGCACTGATCACGTGGCTATCATGCACTGATCACGAGACTGATCATGCACTGATCACGTCTATATCATGCACTGATCACATGACTGCCCGTGCACTGATCACGTGGATGATCATACACTAATCATGTGACAGATCATGCACTGATCACGTGGCTGATCATGCACTGATACCGTGACTGAGCATGGACTGATCACATGACTATCATGTAGTGATCACGTGACTTAATGGCGCTGATCATGTGACTGATCATGCGCTGATCATGTTTGCTATCATACTGATCATGTGCCTCTGGAGGCAATAAACAAAGAGCTGAGTAGGCACGAATCAAACAGTCAGCAGGCAATAATCATGGAACTCAGCTGTGAGGAATCATGCTGCTCAGCTGGCAATAATCAAGCAGCTGAGCAGGCAGGAATTCGCAGCACAGCTGGCAATTGTCAAGCAGATGACAGGCAGGAATCGTGCAGCTCAGCTGCAATTGTCAAGCAGATGACAGACAGTAATCATGCAGCTCAGGTGGCACTGATCGCTGATGCGTGACTGTCATGCACAGCTGGCCCAGATCACGTGACTGATCATGCACTGTTCACGTGGCTGATCAGACACTGATCACGTGATGATCATGCACTGATCACGTGGCTGATCATGCACTGATCACGTGGCTGATCATACACTGTTCACGTGTCTGATCATGCACTGATCACGTGGCTGATCATACACTGCTCACGTAACTGATCATGCACTGATCACGTGGCTGATCATGCACTGATCCGTGACTGATCATGCACTGATCACGTGGCTATCATGCACTGCTCACGTGGCTGATCATGCACTGATCACGTAGCTACCATGTACTGTCACGTGACTGATCATGCACTGATCACGTAATTGATCCTGCACTGATCACGTGGCTGATCATGCACTGATCACGTGGCTGATCACACATGTATCAGTGACTGATCATGCACTGATCACGTGACTGCTCATGCACTGATCGCGTGGCTGATCATGCACTGATCACGTGGCTATCATGCACTGATCACGTGGCTGATCATACACTGATCACGTGACTGATCATGCACTGATCACGTGGCTATCATGCACTGATCACGTGGCTGTCATGCACTGATCACGTGGCTGATCATGCAATGATCACGCGGCTACCATGTACTGATCACGTGACTGATCATGCACTGATCACGTAATTGATCATGCACTGATCGCGTGGCTGATCATGCACTGCTCACGTGGCTGATCATACACTGATCACATAACTGATCATGCTGATCACGTGACTGATCATGCACTGATCACGTGGCTATCATGCACTGATCACGTGGCTGGACATGCACTGATCGTGCCTGGTCGCACTGATCACGTGGCTGATCATGCACTGATCACGTGGCTGTCATGCACTGCTCACGTGGCTGATCATGCAATGATCACGTGGCTACCATGTACAGATCACGTGAATGATCATACTCCCATCAGGTGACTGATCATGATCACGTGGCTATCATGCACTGATCACGAGACTGATCATGCACTGATCACGTCTATATCATGCACTGATCACATGACTGCCCATGCACTGATCACGTGGATGATCATGCACTAATCATGTGACAGATCATGCACTGATCACGTGGCTGATCATGCACTGATACCGTGACTGAGCATGGACTGATCACATGACTATCCTGTAGTGATCACGTGACTTAATGGCGCTGATCATGTGACTGATCATGCGTGATCATGTTTGCTATCATACACTGATCATGTGCCTCTGGAGGCAATAAACAAAGAGCTGAGTAGGCACGAATCAAACAGTCAGCAGGCAATAATCATGGAACTCAGCTGTGAGGAATCATGCTGCTCAGCTGGCAATAATCAAGCAGCTGAGCAGGCAGGAATTACGCCACAGCTGGCAATTGTCAAGCAGATGACAGGCAGGAATGTGCAGCTCAGCTGGCAATTGTCAAGCAGATGAGCAGACAGTAATCACGCGCTCAGCAGGCCCTGATCACGTGACTGAGCATGCACTGTTCACGTGGCTGATCATACACTGATCACGTGATTGATCATGCACTGATCACGGATATCATGCACTGATCACGTGGCTGATCACACTGTTCCGTGTCTGCCACGTGCACTGATCGGCTGATCATACACTGCTCACGTAACTGATCATGCACTGATCACGTGGCGATCATGCACTGCTCATTGACTGATCATGCACTGATCACGTGACTGTCATGCACTGATCCGCCAGGCTGATCATGCACTGATCACGTTGATCATGCACTGATCATGTGGCTCATCGCACTGATCACGTGTTGATCACACTGATCGCGTGACTGATCATGCACTGATCACGTGGCTGATCATGCACTGATCACGATGATCATGCACTGATCATGGCTGATCATGCACTGATCACGTGTGCTGATCACATGATGATCGTGCTGATCATCACGTCTGGCTATCATGCACTGATCGTGGCTGATCATGCAATGATCACGTGAGCTACATGTACTGATCACATGACTGATCAGCGTACACTGATCACGTGACTGATCATGCACTGATCGACTGATCATGCACTGATCACGTCGCTATCATGCACTGATCACGTGGACTGATCATGCACTGATCACGTGCTGATCGCACTGATCACATGACTGATGCACTGATCACGTGGCTGATCATGCACTGATCATGTGACTGATCATGCACTGATCACGTGGCTGATCATGCACTGATACGTGACTGATCATGCACTGATCACATGACTATCATGTACTGATCACGTGGCTTAATGCGTTGATCATGTGACTGATCATGCGCTGATCATGTTTGCTATCATACACTGATCATGTGCCTCTGGAGGCAATGAACAAAGAGCTGAGTAGGCAGGAATCAAACAGTCAGCAGGCTATAATCATGGAACTCAGCTCTGAGGAATCATGCTGCTCAGCTGGCAATAATCAAGTAGATGAGCAGGCAGGAATCACCAGCACAGGTGGCAATTGTCAAGCAGATGACAGGCAGGAATCGTGCAGCTCAGCTGGCAATTGTCAAGCAGATGAGCAGACAGTAATCACGCAGCTCAGCAGGCCCTGATCACGTGACTGAGCATGCACTGTTCACGTGGCTGATCACACACTGATCACGTGATGATCATGCACTGATCACGGATATCATGCACTGATCACGTGGCTGATCATACACTGATCGCATGGCTGACATGCACTGATCGCGTGGCTGATCATGCACTGATCACGTGGCTGATCATGCACTGATCACGTGGCTATCATGCACTGATCACGTGGCTGATCATGCGATACTAGACACACCACGTGCATGTGACTTGATCATGCACTGATCACGTGGCTGATCATGCACTGATCACGTGGCTGATCATACACTGATCACGTGGCTGATCATACATGATCCGCATTGTCTGATCATGCACTGATCACGTGGCTATCATGCACTGATCACGTGGCTATCATGCACTGATCACGTAAATGATCATGCACTGATCACGTGACTGATCATGCACTGATCACGTGACTGATCATGCACTGATCACGTGGCTATCATGCACTGCTCACGTGGCTGATCATGCAATGATCACGTAGCTACCATGTACTGGTCGTGACTGATCATGCTGATCACGTAATTGATCCTGCACTGATCGCGTGGCTGATCATGCACTACTCACGTGGCTGATCATGCACTGATCACGTGACTGATCATGCTGATCGTCTATATCATGCACTGATCACATGACTGTCATGCACTGATCACGTGGCTGATCATACACTATCACGTGACAGATCATGCACTGATCACGTGGCTGATCATGCACTGATACCGTGACTGAGCATGGACTGATCACATGACTATCATGTAGTGATCACGTGACTTAATGGCGCTGATCATGTGACTGATCATGCGCTGATCATGTTTGCTATCATACACTGATCATGTGCCTCTGGAGGCAATGAACAAAGAGCTGAGTAGGCACGAATCAAACAGTCAGCAGGCAATAATCACGGAACTCAGGTGTGATCATGCTGCTCAGCTGGCAATAATCAAGCAGCTGAGCAGGCAGGAATTACGCAGCACGGCTGGCAATTGTCAAGCAGATGACAGGCAGGAATCATGCAGCTCAGCTGGCACAGATCAAGCAGATGAGCATACAGTAATCACGCAGCTCAGCAGGCCTGATCAAATGACTGAGCATGCACTGTTCACGTGGCTGATCATACACTGATCACGTAATGATCATGCACTGATCACATGGATATCATGCACTGATCACGTGGCTGATCATACACTGTTCGCGTGTCTGCATGCACTGATCACATGGCTGATCACACTGCTCACGTAACTGATCATGCACTGATCACGTGGCTATCATGCACTGATTACGTGGCTGAACATGCACTGTTCACGTGGCTGATCACACTGTCACGTGACTATCATGCACTGATCACGTGGCACTCATGCACTGATCACGTGGCTGATCATACTCTGATCACGTGTCATGCACACATCACGTGGCTATCATGCACTGCTCACGTGGCTGGTCATGCAATGATCACGTAGCTACCATGTACTGGTCACGTGACTGATCATGCACTGATCACGTAACTGATCATGCACTGATCACGTGCTGATCATGCCCAGATCACGTGACTGATCATGCACTGATCAAGTGGCTATCATGCACTGCTCACGTGGCTGATCATGCACTGATCACGTGGCTGATCATACACTGATCACATGACTGATCATGCACTGATCACGTGACTGATCATGCACTGATCACGTGGCTATCATGCACTGATCACGTGGCTGATCATGCACTGATCACGTGACTGATCATGCACTGATCACGTGACTATCATGCACTGATCACGTGGCACTCATGCACTGATCACGTGGCTGATCATACACTGATCACGTGCTCATGCACTAATCATGTGGCTATCATGCATTCTCACGTGGCTGTCATGCAATGATCACGTGGCTATCATGCACTGATCAGGTGACATGCACAGATCACATCAGTGATCGCACTGATCGCGTGACTGATCATGCACTGATCACGTGACTGATCATGCACTGATCACTTGGCTATCATGCACTGATCCCGTGGTTGATCATGCACTGATCACGTGGCAACCATCACTGCACGTGGCTGATCATGCACTGATCGTGGCTGATCATGCACTGATCACGTGGCTCATCATGCACTGATCACGTGGCTGATCACCGTATCGTGGCTGATCATGCACTGATCACGTGGCTCTCATGCTGATCACATGGCTACCATGCACTGATCACGTGGTTATCATGCACTGATGCGTGGCTGATCGCATGCACTGATCACCACAGCTGCCATGCACTGATCACGTGACTGATCATGCACTGATCACGTGACTGATCATGCACTGATCACAGTATCATCACTGATCATGCAGCTGTTCACTGTATCACGGCTGATCGTGCACTGATCACGTAATTGATCATGCACTGATCACGTAGCTGATCATGCACTGATCACGTGGCTGATCATGCTCTGATCACGTAACTGACCATGCACTATCACGTGACTAATCATACACTGATCGTGGCTGATCATGCACTGATCACGTGGCTGTCATGCACTGATCACGTGGCTGATCATGCAGTGATCCGTAGGCTGCCATGCTCTGATCACGTGACTGATCATGCACTGATCAGGTAATTGATCATGCACTGATCACGTGACTGATCATGCACTGATCCATGAACTGATCATGCACAGATCGTGACTGATCATGCACTGATCACGTGGCTATCATGCACTGCTCACGTGGCTGATCATGCAATGATCACGCGGCTATGTACTGATCACATGACTGATCATGCACTGATCACATAGTTGATCATGCACTGATCACGTGGCTTATCATGCATTGATCATGTGACTGATCATGTACTGATCATGTTTGGTGTCACACACTGATCGTGTGCCTCTGGAGCAATGAACATAGAGCTGAGTAGGCAGGAATCAGTCAGCAGGCTATAATCATGTAACTCAGCTCTCAGAAATCATGCTGCTCAGCTGGCAAGAATCAAGTAGATGAGCAGGCAGGAATTACGCAGCACAGCTGGCAATTATCAAACAGATGACAGGCAGGAATCATGCAGCTCAGCTGGCAATTGTCAAGCAGATGAGCAGACAGTAATCACGCAGCTCAGCAGGCCTGATCACGTGACTGAGCATGCACTGTTCACGTGGCTGATCATACACTGATCACGTGACTGATCATGCACTGATCATGCGACTGATCATGCACTGATCACGTGGCTGATCATGCACTGATCATGGCTGACATGCACTGATCATGCTGATCACTGATCACGTGACTGATCATGCACTGATCACGTGACTGATCATGCACTGATCACGTGCCTGATCATGCACTGATCGCATGGCTGATCATGCACTGTTCACGTGGCTGATCATGCATGATCACGCCCTGATCACGCTACCATGCACTGATCACGTGACTGATCATGCACTGATCACGTGACTGATCATGCACTGATCACGTGGCTATCATACACTGACGCGTGGCTGATCATGCACTGATCACGTGGCTATCATGCACTGATCACGTGACTGATCATGCACTGATCACGTGACTGATCATGCACTGATCACGTGGCTGATCATGCACTGATCACGTGACTGATCATGCACTGATCACGTGGCTGATCATGCACTGATCACGTGGCTGATCACACACTGATCACGTGACTATCATGCACTGATCACGTGATGGCATCATGCACTGATCACGTGGCTGATCATGCACTGATCACGCTCATGCACACATCCGTGGCTATCATGCACTGATCACGTGGCTGATCATGCAATGATCACGTAGCTACCATGCACTGATCACATGACTGATCATGCACTGATCACGTGAATGATCATGCACTGATCGTGACTGATCATGCACTGATCACGTGACTGATCATGCACTGATCACGTGGCTATCATGCACTGATCACGTGGCTGATCATGCAATGATCCACGTAGCTACCATATACTGTCACATGACTGATCATGCACTGATCACGTAATTGATCATGCACTAATCACGTGGCTCATCATCACTGATCACGTGGCTGATCATACATGATCACGTGACTGATCATGCACTGATCACGTGCTGATCATGCACTGATCACGTGGCTATCATGCACTGATCGTGGCTATCATGCACTGATCACGTGGCTGATCATGCACTGATCACGTAGCTATCATGCACTGATCACGTGACTGATCATGCTGATCACGTGGTGATCATGCACTGATCACGTGGCTGATCATGCACTGATCACGTGGCTGATCATGCCTATCACGTGACTGATCATGCACTGATCACGTGACTGATCATGCACTGATCGTGGCTATCATGCACTGATCACGTGGCTGACATGCACTGATCACGTGGCTGATCATGCGTATCACGTGACTGATCATGCACTGATCGTGGCTATCATGCACTGATCACGTGGCTATCATGCACTGATCACGTGACTGATCATGCAATGATCACGGGCTGCCATGCACTGATCACGTGACTGATCATGCTGATCACGTAATTGATCATGCACTGATCACGTGACTGATCATGCACTGATCACGTGGCTGATCATGCACTGATCACGTGACTGATCATGCACTGATCACGTGGCTATCATGCACTGATCACGTGGCTGATCATACAATGATCACGTGGCTATGTACTGTCACATGACTGATCATGCTGATCACATAATTGATCATGCACTGATCACGTGGCTTATCATGCATTGATCATGTGACTGATCATGTACTGATCATGTTTGGTGTCACACACTGATCATGTGCCTCTGGAGGCAATGAACAAAGAGCTGAGTAGGCAGGAATCAGTCAGCAGGCTATAATCATGGAACTCAGCTCTGAGAAATCATGCTGCTCATGGCAATAATCAAGTAGCTGAGCAGGCAGGAATTCGCAGCACAGGTGGCAATTGTCAAGCAGATGACAGGCAGAATCGTGCAGCTCAGCTGGCAATTGTCAAGCAGATGAGCAGACAGTAATCACGCAGCTCAGCAGGCCTGATCACGTGACTGAGCATGCACTGTTCACGTGGCTGATCATACACTGATCACGTGACTGATCATGCACTGATCACGTGACTGATCATGCACTGATCACGTGGCTATCATGCACTGATCACGTGGCTGACATACACTGATCACGTGCCTGATCATGCACTGATCACGTGGCTGATCATGCACTGATCACGTGGCTGATCATGCACTGATCACGTGGCTGATCATGCACTGATCACGTGGCTATCATGCACTGATCACGTGGCTGATCATGCATGATCCGCATATGATCGCACTACCATGTATGCTGGTCACATGACTGATCATGCACTGATCACGTGACTGATCATGCACTGATCACGTGGCTATCATGCACTACTCACGTGGCTGATCATGCAATGATCATGTAGCTACCATGTACAGGTCACGTGAATGATCATACACCCATCAGGTGACTGATCATGCACTGATCACGTGGCTATCATGCACTGATCACGGACTGATCATGCACTGATCACGTCTATATCATGCACTGATCACATGACTGCCCATGCACTGATCACGTGGATGATCATACTAATCATGTGACAGATCATGCACTGATCACGTGGCTGATCATGCACTGATACCGTGACTGAGCATGGACTGATCACATGACTATCATGTAGTGATCACGTGACTTAATGGCGCTGATCATGTGACTGATCATGCGCTGATCATGTTTGCTATCATACACTGATCATGTGCCTCTGGAGGCAATAAACAAAGAGCTGAGTAGGCACGAATCAAACAGTCAGCAGGCAATAATCATGGAACTCAGGTGTGAGGAATCATGCTGCTCAGCTGGCAATAATCAAGCAGCTGAGCAGGCAGGAATTACGCAGTGGCTGGTGTCAAGCAGATGACAGGCAGGAATCGTGCAGCTCAGCTGGCAATTGTCAAGCAGATGAGCAGACAGTAATCACGCAGCTCAGCAGGCCCAGATCACGTGACTGAGCATGCACTGTTCACGTGGCTGATCATACACTGATCACGTGATGATCATGCACTGATCACGTGGATATCATGCACTGATCACGTGGCTGATCACACTGCTCACGTAACTGATCATGCACTGATCACATCATGCACTGATCACGTGGCTGAACATGCACTGTTCACGTGGCTGATCACACACCTGTCACGTGACATATCATGCACTGATCACGTGGCACTCATGCACTGATCACGTGGCTGATCATACTCTGCTCACGTAACTCATGCACACATCACGTGGCTATCATGCACTGCTCACGTGGCTCGTCATGGAATGATCACGTAGCTACCATATACTGGTCACGTGACTGATCATGCACAGATCACGTAAATGATCATGCACTGTTCACGTGACTGATCATGTACTGATCACGTGACTGATCATGCACTGATCACGTGGCTATCATGCTCTGCTCACGTGGCTGATCATGCACTGATCACGTGCAACCATGTACTGATCACGTGACTGATCATGCACTGATCACGTAATTGATCATGCACTGATCACGTGGCTCATCATGCACTGATCACGTGGCTGATCATGCATGTATCACGTGACTGATCATGCACTGATCGTGGCTCTCATGCACTGATCACGTGGCTGTCATGCACTGATCACGTGGATATCATGCACTGATCACGTGGCTGATCATACACTATCACGTGACTGATCATGCACTGATCACGTGGCTATCACTGATCACGGCTATCATGCACTGATCACGTGGCTGATCATGCAATGATCGTAACAGCCATATACTGATCACGTGACTGATCATGCACTGATCACGTAATGATCATGCACTGATCACGTGACTGATCATGCACTGATCACGTGACTGATCATGCACTGATCACGTGGCTATCATGCACTGATCACGTGGCTGATCATGCACTGATCACGTGCTATCCATGCACTGATCACGTGACTGATCATGCACTGATCACGTAATTGATCATGCACTGATCACGTGGCTGATCATGCACTGATCACGTGGCTGATCATACACTGATCACGTGGCTGATCATGCACTGATCACGTGGCTCTCATGCACTGATCACGTGACTGATCATGCACTGATCACGTGGTATCATGCACTGATCACGTGGCTGATCACACTATCACATGACTGATCATGCACTGATCACGTGGCTATCATGCACTGATCACGTGGCTATCATGCACTGATCACGTGTGATCATGCAATGATCACGTAGCTACCATGTACTGATCACGTGACTGATCATGCACTGATCACGTTGATCATGCACTGATCACGTGGCTGATCATGCACTGATCACGTGGCTGATCATGCACTGATCACGTGACTGATCATGCACTGATCACGTGACTGATCATGCACTGATCATGGCTATCATGCACTGATCATGGCTGATCATGCACTGATCACGTGCTGATCATGCACTGATCACGTGGCTGATCATGCACTGATCACGTGACTGATCATGCACTGATCACGTCTGATCATGCACTGATCACGTGGCTATCATGCACTGATCACGTGGCTGATCATGCACTGATCACGTGGCTGATCACTGTCACGTGGCTGATCATGCACTGATCACATTGCTCATGCACTGATCACGTGGCTGATCATACACTGATCACGTGACTCATGCATGCACATCGTGGCTATCATGCAGATCACGTGGCTGATCATGCACTGATCACGTGCCTGTCATGCACTGATCACGTGGCTGATCATGCACTGATCACGTGGCTGATCATGCACTGATCACGTGACTGATCATGCGATCACGTGGCTATCATGCACTGCTCGTGGCTGATCATGCATGATCACGTAGCTACCATGTACTGGTCACGTGACTGATCATGCACTGATCACGTGACTGATCATGCACTGATCACGTGGCTGATCATGCACTGATCACGTGGCTGATCATGCACTGATCACGTGACTGATCATGCTGATCACGTCTATATCATGCACTGATCACATGACTGCCCATGCACTGATCACGTGGATGATCATGCACTGATCACGTGACTGATCATGCACTGATCACGTGGCTGATCATGCACTGATACCGTGACTGAGCATGGACTGATCACATGACTATCATGTAGTGATCATGACAATGGCGCTGATCATGTGACTGATCATGCGCTGATCATGTTTGCTATCATACACTGATCATGTGCCTCTGGAGGCAATAAACAAAGAGCTGAGTAGGCACGAATCAAACAGTCAGGCAATAATCATGGAACTCAGGTGTGAGGAATCATGCTGCTCAGCTGGCAATAATCAAGCAGCTGAGCAGGCAGGAATGCAGCACAGCTGGCAATTGTCAAGCAGATGACAGGCAGGAATCGTGCAGCTCAGCTGGCAATTGTCAAGCAGATGAGCAGACAGTAATCACGCAGCTCAGCAGCCCTGATCACGTGACTGAGCATGCACTGTTCACGTGGCTGATCATACACTGATCACGTGATGATCATGCACTGATCACGGATATCATGCACTGATCACGTGGCTGATCATACACTGTTCACGTGTCTGACCATGCACTGATCACGTGGCTGATCATACACTGCTCACGTGGCTGATCATGCACTGATCACGTGGCTATCATGCACTGATCACGTGGCTGATCATGCACTGATCACGTGGCTGATCACACACTGATCACGTGACATATCATGCACTGATCACGTGGCTATCATGCTGATCACGTGGCTGATCATGCACTGATCACGTGACTGATCATGCACTGATCACGTGGCTGATCATGCACTGATCACGTGGCTGATCATGCACTGATCACGTGGCTGATCATGCACTGATCACGTGACTGATCATGCACTGATCACGTGGCTGATCATGCACTGATCACGTGACTGATCATGCTGATCACGTGGCTGATCATGCACTGATCCGTGTGATCATGCACTGATCACGTGGCTATCATGCACTGATCACGTGGCTGATCATGCACTGATCACGTGGCTGATCACACACATCACGTGACTATCATGCACTGATCACGTGGCACTCATGCACTGATCATGGCTGATCATGCACTGATCACGTGACTCATGCACTGATCACGTGGCTATCATGCACTGATCACGTGGCTGTCATGCACTGATCACGTGGCTATCATGCACTGTCACGTGACTGATCATGCAGATCACGTAACTGATCATGCACTGATCACGTGACTGATCATGCACTGATCACGTGACTGATCATGCACTGATCACGTGGCTATCATGCACTGATCACGTGGCTGATCATGCACGATCACGTGTGAACCATGCACTGATCACGTGCTGATCATGCACTGATCACGTGACTGATCATGCACTGATCACGTGGCTGATCATGCACTGATCACGTGGCTGATCACATGATCACGTGACTGATCATGCACTGATCACGTGGCTATCATGCACTGATCACGTGGCTGATCATGCACTGATCACGTCTATACATGCACTGATCACGTGACTGATCATGCACTGATCACGTGACTGATCATGCACTGATCACGTGGCTGATCATGCACTGATCACGTGGCTGATCATGCACTGATCACGTGGCTGATCATGCACTGATCACGTGACTGATCATGCACTGATCACGTGACTGATCATGCACTGATCACGTGGCTATCATGCACTGATCACTGACTGATCATGCACTGATCACGTCTATATCATGCACTGATCACATGACTGCCCATGCACTGATCACGTGGATGATCATACACTAATCATGTGACAGATCATGCACTGATCACGTGGCTGATCATGCACTGATACCGTGACTGAGCATGGACTGATCACATGACTATCATGTAGTGATCACGTGACTTAATGGCGCTGATCATGTGACTGATCATGCGCTGATCATGTTTGCTATCATACACTGATCATGTGCCTCTGGAGGCAATAAACAAAGAGCTGAGTAGGCACGAATCAAACAGTCAGCAGGCAATAATCATGGAACTCAGGTGTGAGGAATCATGCTGCTCAGCTGGCAATAATCAAGCAGCTGAGCAGGCAGGAATACCAGCACAGCTGGCAATTGTCAAGCAGATGACAGGCAGGAATCGTGCAGCTCAGCTGGCAATTGTCAAGCAGATGAGCAGACAGTAATCACGCAGCTCAGCAGGCCCAGATCACGTGACTGAGCATGCACTGTTCACGTGGCTGATCATACACTGATCACGTGATGATCATGCACTGATCACTTGGATATCATGCACTGATCACGTGGCTGATCATACACTGTTCACGTGTCTGACCATGCACTGATCACGTGGCTGATCATACACTGCTCACGTAACTGATCATGCACTGATCACGTGGCTATCATGCACTGATCACGTGGCTGAACATGCACTGTTCACGTGGCTGATCACACACTGTCACGTGACATATCATGCACTGATCACGTGGCACTCATGCACTGATCACGTGGCTGATCATACTCTGCTCACGTAACTCATGCACACATCACGTGGCTATCATGCACTGCTCACGTGGCTCGTCATGGAATGATCACGTAGTACCATATACTGGTCACGTGACTGATCATGCAAGATCACGTAAATGATCATGCACTGTTCACGTGACTGATCATGTACTGATCACGTGACTGATCATGCACTGATCACGTGGCTATCATGCACTGCTCACGTGGCTGATCATGCAATGATCACGTAGCAACCATGTACTGATCACGTGACTGATCATGCACTGATCACGTAATTGATCATGCACTGATCACGTGGCTGATCATGCACTGATCACGTGGCTGATCACACTGATCACGTGACTGATCATGCACTGATCACGTGGCTGATCATGCACTGATCACGTGGATATCATGCACTGATCACGTGGCTGATCACACATATCACGTGACTGATCATGCACTGATCACGTGGCTATCATGCACTGATCACGTGGCTATCATGCACTGATCACGTGGCTGATCATGCAATGATCACGTGGCTACCATGTACTGATCACGTGACTGATCATGCACTGATCGTAATTGATCATGCTGATCACGTGGCTGATCATGCACTGATCACGTGGCTGATCATGCACTGATCACGTGACTGATCATGCACTGATCACGTGACTGATCATGCACTGATCACGTGGCTATCATGCACTGATCACGTGGCTGACATACACTGATCACGTGCTTGATCATGCACTGATCACGTGGCTGATCATGCACTGATCACGTGACTGATCATGCACTGATCACGTGACTGATCATGCACTGATCACGTGGCTATCATGCACTGATCACGTGTGCTGATCATGCACTGATCACGTGGCTACCATATACTGTCACGTGACTGATCATGCACTGATCACGTAAATGATCATGCACTGATCACGTGACTGATCATGCACTGATCACGTGACTGATCATGCACTGATCACGTGGCTATCATGCACTGATCACGTGGCTATCATGCACTGATCACGTGGCTGATCATGCACTGATCACGTAGCTATCATGCACTGATCACGTGACTGATCATGCACTGATCACGTAACTGATCATGCACTGATCACGTGGCTGATCATGCACTGATCACGTGGCTGATCATGCACTGATCACGTGGCTATCATGCACTGATCACGTGACTGATCATGCACTGATCACGTGGCTGATCATGCACTGATCACGTGACTGATCATGCACTGATCACGTCTGATCATGCACTGATCACGTGGCTATCATGCACTGCTCACGTGGCTGATCATGCATGATCACGCAGCTACCATGTACTGGTCACATGACTGATCATGCACTGATCACGTGACTGATCATGCAGTGATCACGTGGCTATCATGCACTACTCACGTGGCTGATCATGCAATGATCATGTAGCTACCATGTACAGGTCACGTGAATGATCATACACCCATCAGGTGACTGATCATGCACTGATCACGTGGCTATCATGCACTGATCACGAGACTGATCATGCACTGATCACGTCTATATCATGCACTGATCACATGACTGCCCATGCACTGATCACGTGGATGATCATACACTAATCATGTGACAGATCATGCACTGATCACGTGGCTGATCATGCACTGATACCGTGACTGAGCATGGACTGATCACATGACTATCATGTAGTGATCACGTGACTTAATGGCGCTGATCATGTGACTGATCATGCGCTGATCATGTTTGCTATCATACACTGATCATGTGCCTCTGGAGGCAATAAACAAAGAGCTGAGTAGGCACGAATCAAACAGTCAGCAGGCAATAATCATGGAACTCAGCTGTGAGGAATCATGCTGCTCAGCTGGCAATAATCAAGCAGCTGAGCAGGCAGGAATTCGCAGCACAGCTGGCAATTGTCAAGCAGATGACAGGCAGGAATCGTGCAGCTCAGCTGGCAATTGTCAAGCAGATGAGCAGACAGTAATCACGCAGCTCAGCAGGCCCAGATCACGTGACTGAGCATGCACTGTTCACGTGGCTGATCATACACTGATCACGTGATGATCATGCACTGATCACTTGGATATCATGCACTGATCACGTGGCTGATCATACACTGTTCACGTGTCTGACCATGCACTGATCACGTGGCTGATCATACACTGCTCACGTAACTGATCATGCACTGATCACGTGGCTATCATGCACTGATCACGTGGCTGAACATGCACTGTTCACGTGGCTGATCACACATGTCACGTGACATATCATGCACTGATCACGTGGCACTCATGCACTGATCACGTGGCTGATCATACTCTGCTCACGTAACTCATGCACACATCACGTGGCTATCATGCACTGCTCACGTGGCTCGTCATGGAATGATCACGCATGTACCATATACTGGTCACGTGACTGATCATGCACTGATCACGTAAATGATCATGCACTGTTCACGTGACTGATCATGTACTGATCACGTGACTGATCATGCACTGATCACGTGGCTATCATGCTCTGCTCACGTGGCTGATCATGCACGATCACGTAGCAACCATGTACTGGTCGTGACTGATCATGCACTGATCACGTAATTGATCATGCACTGATCACGTGGCTCATCATGCACTGATCACGTGGCTGATCACACATGTATCACGTGACTGATCATGCTGATCACGTGGCTCTCATGCACTGATCACGTGGCTGATCATGCACTGATCACGTGGATATCATGCACTGATCACGTGGCTGATCACACTGATCACATGACTGATCATGCACTGATCACGTGGCTATCATGCACTGATCACGTGGCTATCATGCACTGATCACGTGGCTGACATACACTGATCACGTGACTGATCATGCACTGATCACGTGGCTGATCATGCACTGATCACGTGACTGATCATGCACTGATCACGTGTCTGATCATGCACTGATCACGTGGCTATCATGCACTGCTCACGTGGCTGATCATGCATGATCACGCAGCTACCATGTACTGGTCACATGACTGATCATGCACTGATCACGTGACTGATCATGCACTGATCACGTGGCTATCATGCACTACTCACGTGGCTGATCATGCAATGATCATGTAGCTACCATGTACAGGTCACGTGAATGATCATACACCCATCAGGTGACTGATCATGCACTGATCACGTGGCTATCATGCACTGATCACGAGACTGATCATGCACTGATCACGTCTATATCATGCACTGATCACATGACTGCCATGCACTGATCACGTGGATGATCATACACTAATCTGTGACAGATCATGCACTGATCACGTGGCTGATCATGCACTGATACCGTGACTGAGCATGGACTGATCACATGACTATCATGTAGTGATCACGTGACTTAATGGCGCTGATCATGTGACTGATCATGCGCTGATCATGTTTGCTATCATACACTGATCATGTGCCTCTGGAGGCAATAAACAAAGAGCTGAGTAGGCACGAATCAAACAGTCAGCAGGCAATAATCATGGAACTCAGGTGTGAGGAATCATGCTGCTCAGCTGGCAATAATCAAGCAGCTGAGCAGGCAGGAATTACGCAGCACAGCTGGCAATTGTCAAGCAGATGACAGGCAGGAATCGTGCAGCTCAGCTGGCAATTGTCAAGCAGATGAGCAGACAGTAATCACGCAGCTCAGCAGGCCCAGATCACGTGACTGAGCATGCACTGTTCACGTGGCTGATCATACACTGATCACGTGATGATCATGCACTGATCACGTGGATATCATGCACTGATCACGTGGCTGATCATACACTGATCACGTGCCTGATCATGCACTGATCACGTGGCTGATCATGCACTGATCACGTGGCTGAACATGCACTGTTCACGTGGCTGATCACACACCTGTCACGTGACATATCATGCACTGATCACGTGGCACTCATGCACTGATCACGTGGCTGATCATACTCTGCTCACGTAACTCATCATGCACACATCACGTGGCTATCATGCACTGCTCACGTGGCTCGTCATGGAATGATCACGGCTACCATATACTGGTCACGTGACTGATCATGCACAGATCACGTAAATGATCATGCACTGTTCACGTGACTGATCATGTACTGATCACGTGACTGATCATGCACTGATCACGTGGCTATCATGCACTGCTCACGTGGCTGATCATGCACGATCACGTAGCAACCATGTACTGGTCACGTGACTGATCATGCACTGATCACGTAATTGATCATGCACTGATCACGTGGCTCATCATGCACTGATCACGTGGCTGATCACACAGGTATCACGTGACTGATCATGCACTGATCACGTGACTGATCATGCACTGATCACGTGGCTATCATGCACTGATCACGTGGCTGATCACACTATCACGTGACTGATCATGCACTGATCACGTGGCTATCATGCACTGATCACGTGGCTGATCATGCACTGATCACGTGACTGATCATGCACTGATCACGTGCTGATCATGCACTGATCACGTGGCTATCATGCACTGATCACGTGGCTGATCATGCACTGATCACAGCTATCATGCACTGATCACGTGACTGATCATGCACTGATCACATTGATCATGCACTGATCACGTGGCTTATCATGCACTGATCATGTGACTGATCATGCACTGATCATGTTTGCTATCATACACTGATCATGTGCCTCTGGAGGCAATGAACAAAGAGCTGAGTAGGCACGAATCAATCAGCAGGCAATAATCATGGAACTCAGCTGTGAGGAATCATGCTGCTCAGCTGGCAATAATCAAGCAGCTGAGCAGGCAGGAATTACGCAGCACAGCTGGCAATTGTCAAGCAGATGACAGGCAGGAATCGTGCAGCTCAGCTGGCAATTGTCAAGCAGATGAGCAGACAGTAATCACGCAGCTCAGCAGGCCCTGATCACGTGACTGAGCATGCACTGTTCACGTGGCTGATCATACACTGATCACGTGATGATCATGCACTGATCACGTGGATATCATGCACTGATCACGTGGCTGATCATACACTGATCACGTGTCTGACCATGCACTGATCACGTGGCTGATCATACACTGATCACGTAACTGATCATGCACTGATCACGTGGCTATCATGCACTGATCACGTGGCTGATCATGCACTGATCACGTGGCTGATCACACAATCACGTGACTATCATGCACTGATCACGTGGCACTCATGCACTGATCACGTGGCTGATCATACACTGCTCACGTAACTGATCATGCACACATCACGTGGCTATCATGCACTGCTCACGTGGCTGTCATGCAATGATCACGTAGCTACCATATACTGGTCACGTGACTGATCATGCACTGATCACGTAAATGATCATGCACTGATCACGTGACTGATCATGCACTGATCACGTGACTGATCATGCACTGATCACGTGGCTGATCATGCACTGATCACGTGGCTGATCATGCACTGATCACGTGGCTGATCATGCACTGATCACGTGGCTGATCATGCACTGATCACGTGACTGATCATGCACTGATCACGTGACTGATCATGCACTGATCACGTGGCTATCATGCACTGATCACGTGGCTGATCATGCACTGATCACGTGACTGATCATGCACTGATCACGTGACTGATCATGCACTGATCACGTGACTGATCATGCACTGATCACGTGATGATCATGCACTGATCACGTGCTGATCATGCACTGATCACGTGACTGATCATGCACTGATCACGTGATGATCATGCACTGATCAGTGGCTATCATGCACTGATCACGTGGCTGATCATGCACTGATCACGTGACTGATCATGCACTGATCACTGGCTATCATGCACTGATCACGTGGCTATCATGCACTGATCACGTGGCTGATCATGCACTGATCACGTGACTGATCATGCACTGATCACGTCTATATCATGCACTGATCACGTGTGCCATGCACTGATCACGTGGATGATCATACACTGATCATCGTGACTGATCATGCACTGATCACGTGGCTATCATGCACTGATCACGTGGCTGATCATGCACTGATCACGTAGCTACCATGCACTGATCACGTGACTGATCATGCACTGATCACGTAATTGATCATGCACTGATCACGTGACTGATCATGCACTGATCACGTGGTGATCATGCACTGATCACGTGACTGATCATGCACTGATCACGTGGCTATCATGCACTGATCACGTGGCTGATCATGCACTGATCACGTAGCTACCATGTACTGATCACGTGACTGATCATGCACTGATCACGTGATTGATCATGCACTGATCACGTGGCTGATCATGCACTGATCACGTGGCTGATCATGCACTGATCACGTGACTGATCATGCACTGATCTGACTGATCATGCACTGATCACGTGGCTATCATGCACTGATCACGTGGCTGATCATGCACTGATCACGTGCCTGATCATGCACTGATCACATGACTGATCATGCACTGATCACGTGACTGATCATGCACTGATCACGTGGCTATCATGCACTACTCACGTGGCTGATCATGCAATGATCATGTAGCTACCATGTACCGGTCAGTGACTGATCATACACCCATCAGGTGACTGATCATGCACTGATCACGTGGCTATCATGCACTGATCACGTGGCTGATCATGCACTGATCACGTGCCTGATCATGCACTGATCACGTGACTGATCATGCACTGATCACGTGGCTGATCATGCACTGATCACGTGGCTGATCATGCACTGATCACGTGGCTGATCATGCACTGATACCGTGACTGAGCATGGACTGATCACATGACTATCATGTAGTGATCACGTGACTTAATGGCGCTGATCATGTGACTGATCATGCGCTGATCATGTTTGCTATCATACACTGATCATGTGCCTCTGGAGGCAATAAACAAAGAGCTGAGTAGGCACGAATCAAACAGTCAGCAGGCAATAATCATGGAACTCAGCTGTGAGGAATCATGCTGCTCAGCTGGCAATAATCAAGCAGCTGAGCAGGCAGGAATTACGCAGCACAGCTGGCAATTGTCAAGCAGATGACAGGCAGGAATCGTGCAGCTCAGCTGGCAATTGTCAAGCAGATGAGCAGACAGTAATCACGCAGCTCAGCAGGCCCAGATCACGTGACTGAGCATGCACTGTTCACGTGGCTGATCATACACTGATCACGTGATGATCATGCACTGATCACTTGGATATCATGCACTGATCACGTGGCTGATCATACACTGTTCACGTGTCTGACCATGCACTGATCACGTGGCTGATCATACACTGCTCACGTAACTGATCATGCACTGATCACGTGGCTATCATGCACTGATCACGTGGCTGAACATGCACTGTTCACGTGGCTGATCACACACCTGTCACGTGACATATCATGCACTGATCACGTGGCACTCATGCACTGATCACGTGGCTGATCATACTCTGCTCACGTAACTGATCATGCACACATCACGTGGCTATCATGCACTGCTCACGTGGCTCGTCATGGAATGATCACGTAGCTACCATATACTGGTCACGTGACTGATCATGCACTGATCACGTAAATGATCATGCACTGTTCACGTGACTGATCATGTACTGATCACGTGACTGATCATGCACTGATCACGTGGCTATCATGCTCTGCTCACGTGGCTGATCATGCATCACGTGATCCATGCACTGATCACGTGATTGATCATGCACTGATCACGTGGCTGATCATGCACTGATCACGTGGCTGATCACACATGTATCACGTGACTGATCATGCACTGATCACGTGGCTCTCATGCACTGATCACGTGGCTGTCATGCACTGATCACGTGGATATCATGCACTGATCACGTGGCTGATCACACGTATCACATGACTGATCATGCACTGATCACGTGGCTATCATGCACTGATCACGTGGCTATCATGCACTGATCACGTGGCTGATCATGCACTGATCACGTGCTACCATGTACTGATCACGTGACTGATCATGCACTGATCACGTGACTGATCATGCACTGATCACGTGACTGATCATGCACTGATCACGTGGCTATCATGCACTGATCACGTGGCTGATCATACACTGATCACGTGCCTGGTCATGCACTGATACATGACTGATCATGCACTGATCACGTGACTGATCATGCACTGATCACGTGGCTATCATGCACTACTCACGTGGCTGATCATGCAATGATCATGTAGCTACCATGTACCGGTCACGTGACTGATCATACACCCATCAGGTGACTGATCATGCACTGATCACGTGGCTATCATGCACTGATCACGTGGCTGATCATGCACTGATCACGTGCCTGGTCATGCACTGATCACGTGACTGATCATGCACTGATCACGTGGCTATCATGAACTGATCACTGGCTGATCATGCACTGATCACGTGGCTGATCATGCACTGATACCGTGACTGAGCATGGACTGATCACATGACTATCATGTAGTGATCACGTGACTTAATGGCGCTGATCATGTGACTGATCATGCGCTGATCATGTTTGCTATCATACACTGATCATGTGCCTCTGGAGGCAATAAACAAAGAGCTGAGTAGGCACGAATCAAACAGTCAGCAGGCAATAATCATGGAACTCAGCTGTGAGGAATCATGCTGCTCAGCTGGCAATAATCAAGCAGCTGAGCAGGCAGGAATTACGCAGCACAGCTGGCAATTGTCAAGCAGATGACAGGCAGGAATCGTGCAGCTCAGCTGGCAATTGTCAAGCAGATGAGCAGACAGTAATCACGCAGCTCAGCAGGCCCAGATCACGTGACTGAACATGCACTGTTCACGTTGCTGATCATACACTGATCACGTGATGATCATGCACTGATCACTTGGATATCATGCACTGATCACGTGGCTGATCATACACTGTTCACGTGTCTGAACATGCACTGATCACGTGGCTGATCATACACTGCTCACGTAACTGATCATGCACTGATCACGTGGCTATCATGCACTGATCACGTGGCTGAACATGCACTGTTCACGTGGCTGATCACACACCTGTCACGTGACATATCATGCACTGATCACGTGGCACTCATGCACTGATCACGTGGCTGATCATACTCTGCTCATGTTACTGATCATGCACACATCACGTGGCTATCATGCACTGCTCACGTTGCTGGTCATGGAATGATCACGTAACTACCATATACTGTTCACGTGACTGATCATGCACAGATCACGTAAATGATCATGCACAGTTCACGTGACTGATCATGTACTGATCACGTGACTGATCATGCACTGATCACGTGGCTATCATGCTCTGCTCACGTGGCTGATCATGCACTGATCACGTAGCAACCATGCACTGATCACGTAATTGATCATGCACTGATCACGTGGCTGATCATGCACTGATCACGTGGCTGATCACACATGTATCACGTGACTGATCATGCACTGATCACGTGGCTCTCATGCACTGATCACGTGGCTGTCATGCACTGATCACGTGGATATCATGCACTGATCACGTGGCTGATCACACTGTATCACATGACTGATCATGCACTGATCACGTGGCTATCATGCACTGATCACGTGGCTATCATGCACTGATCACGTGGCTGATCATGCAATGATCACGTGGCTACCATGTACTGATCACGTGACTGATCATGCACTGATCACGTAATTGATCATGCACTGATCACGTGACTGATCATGCACTGATCACGTGGCTATCATGCACTGATCACGTGGCTGATCATGCACTGATCACGTGCCTGGTCATGCACTGATCACATGACTGATCATGCACTGATCACGTGACTGATCATGCACTGATCACGTGGCTATCATGCACTACTCACGTGGCTGATCATGCAATGATCATGTAGCTACCATGTACTGGTCACGTGACTGATCATACACCCATCAGGTGACTGATCATGCACTGATCACGTGGCTATCATGCACTGATCACGTGGCTGATCATGCACTGATCACGTGCCTGGTCATGCACTGATCACGTGACTGATCATGCACTGATCACATGGCTGATCATGCACTGATCACGTGGCTGATCATGCACTGATCACGTGGCTGATCATGCACTGATACCGTGACTGAGCATGGACTGATCACATGACTATCATGTAGTGATCACGTGACTTAATGGCGCTGATCATGTGACTGATCATGCGCTGATCATGTTTGCTATCATACACTGATCATGTGCCTCTGGAGGCAATAAACAAAGAGCTGAGTAGGCACGAATCAAACAGTCAGCAGGCAATAATCATGGAACTCAGCTGTGAGGAATCATGCTGCTCAGCTGGCAATAATCAAGCAGCTGAGCAGGCAGGAATTACGCAGCACAGCTGGCAATTGTCAAGCAGATGACAGGCAGGAATCGTGCAGCTCAGCTGGCAATTGTCAAGCAGATGAGCAGACAGTAATCACGCAGCTCAGCAGGCCCTGATCACGTGACTGAGCATGCACTGTTCACGTGGCTGATCATACACTGATCACGTGATGATCATGCACTGATCACTTGGATATCATGCACTGATCACGTGGCTGATCATACACTGTTCACGTGTCTGACCATGCACTGATCACGTGGCTGATCATACACTGCTCACGTAACTGATCATGCACTGATCACGTGGCTATCATGCACTGATCACGTGGCTGAACATGCACTGTTCACGTGGCTGATCACACACCTGTCACGTGACATATCATGCACTGATCACGTGGCACTCATGCACTGATCACGTGGCTGATCATACTCTGCTCACGTAACTGATCATGCACACATCACGTGGCTATCATGCACTGCTCACGTGGCTCGTCATGGAATGATCACGAAGCTACCATATACTGGTCACGTGACTGATCATGCACAGATCACGTAAATGATCATGCACTGTTCACGTGACTGATCATGTACTGATCACGTGGCTGATCATGCACTGATCACGTGGCTGATCATGCAATGATCACGTAACACCATGTACTGGTCACGTGACTGATCATGCACTGATCACGTAATTGATCATGCACTGATCACGTGGCTGATCATGCACTGATCACGTGGCTGATCATGCACTGATCACGTGACTGATCATGCACTGATCACGTGGCTGATCATGCACTGATCACGTGGCTGATCATGCACTGATCACGTGACTGATCATGCACTGATCACGTGGCTGATCATGCACTGATCACGTGGCTGTCATGCACTGATCACGTGGATATCATGCACTGATCACGTGGCTGATCACACACGTATCATGACTGATCATGCACTGATCACGTGGCTATCATGCACTGATCACGTGGCTATCATGCACTGATCACGTGGCTGATCATGCAATGATCACGTAGCTACCATGCACTGGTCACGTGACTGATCATGCACTGATCACGTAATTGATCATGCACTGATCACGTGGCTGATCATGCACTGATCACGTGGCTGATCATGCACTGATCACGTGACTGATCATGCACTGATCACGTGACTGATCATGCACTGATCACGTGGCTATCATGCACTGATCACGGCTGATCATACACTGATCACGTGCTGATCATGCACTGATCACGTGGCTGATCATGCACTGATCACGTGACTGATCATGCACTGATCACGTGGCTGATCATGCACTGATCACGTGACTGATCATGCACTGATCACGTGACTGATCATGCACTGATCACGTGGCTATCATGCACTGCTCACGTGGCTGATCATGCCATGATCACGCAGCTACCATGTACTGGTCACGTGACTGATCATGCACTGATCACGTGACTGATCATGCAGTGATCACGTGGCTATCATGAACTACTCACGTGGCTGATCATGCAATGATCATGTAGCTACCATGTACAGGTCACGTGAATGATCATACACCCATCAGGTGACTGATCATGCACTGATCACGTGGCTATCATGCACTGATCACGAGACTGATCATGCACTGATCACGTCTATATCATGCACTGATCACATGACTGCCATGCACTGATCACGTGGATGATCATACACTAATCATGTGACAGATCATGCACTGATCACGTGGCTGATCATGCACTGATACCGTGACTGAGCATGGACTGATCACATGACTATCATGTAGTGATCACGTGACTTAATGGCACTGATCATGTGACTGATCATGCGCTGATCATGTTTGCTATCATACACTGATCATGTGCCTCTGGAGGCAATAAACAAAGAGCTGAGTAGGCACGAATCAAACAGTCAGCAGGCAATAATCATGGAACTCAGGTGTGAGGAATCATGCTGCTCAGCTGGCAATAATCAAGCAGCTGAACAGGCAGGAATTACGCAGCACAGCTGGCAATTGTCAAGCAGATGACAGGCAGGAATCGTGCAGCTCAGCTGGCAATTGTCAAGCAGATGAGCAGACAGTAATCACGCAGCTCAGCAGGCCCAGATCACGTGACTGAGCATGCACTGTTCACGTGGCTGATCATACACTGATCACGTGATGATCATGCACTGATCACTTGGATATCATGCACTGATCACGTGGCTGATCATACACTGTTCACGTGTCTGACCATGCACTGATCACGTGGCTGATCATGCACTGCACGTAACTGATCATGCACTGATCACGTGGCTATCATGCACTGATCACGTGGCTGAACATGCACTGTTCACGTGGCTGATCACACACATCGTGACATATCATGCACTGATCACGTGGCACTCATGCACTGATCACGTGGCTGATCATACTCTGCTCACGTAACTCATGCACACATCTCGTGGCTATCATGCACTGCTCACGTGGCTGTCATGGAATGATCACGTAGCAACCATATACTGGTCACGTGACTGATCATGCACTGATCACGTAAATGATCATGCACTGTTCACGTGACTGATCATGTACTGATCACGTGACTGATCATGCACTGATCACGTGGCTATCATGCTCTGCTCACGTGGCTGATCATGCAACGATCACGTAGCAACCATGTACTGGTCACGTGACTGATCATGCACTGATCACGTAATTGATCATGCACTGATCACGTGGCTCATCATGCACTGATCACGTGGCTGATCACACATGTATCACGTGACTGATCATGCACTGGTCCCGTGGCTCTCATGCACTGATCACGTGGCTGTCATGCACTGATCACGTGGATATCATGCACTGATCACGTGGCTGATCACACACGTATCACATGACTGATCATGCACTGATCACGTGGCTATCATGCACTGATCACGTGGCTATCATGCACTGATCACGTGGCTGATCATGCACTGATCACGTGGCTACCATGTACTGATCACGTGACTGATCATGCACTGATCACGTAATGATCATGCACTGATCATGTGGCTGATCATGCACTGATCACGTGGCTGATCATACACTGATCACATAACTGATCATGCACTGATCACGTGACTGATCATGCACTGATCACGTGGCTATCATGCACTGATCACGTGGCTGACATACACTGATCACGTGCCTGATCATGCACTGATCACGTGACTGATCATGCACTGATCACGTGACTGATCATGCACTGATCACGTGGCTGATCATGCACTGATCACGTGACTGATCATGCACTGATCACGGATATGCACTGATCACGTGGCTGATCATGCACTGATCACGTGACTGATCATGCACTGATCACGTGGCTGATCATGCACTGATCACGTAACTGATCATGCACTGATCACGTGGCTATCATGCACTGATCACGTGGCTGATCATGCACTGATCACGTGGCTGATCACACACCTGTCACGTGACTATCATGCACTGATCACGTGGAACTCATGCACTGATCACGTGGCTGATCATGCACTGATCACGTAACTCATGCACTGATCACGTGGCTATCATGCACTGCTCACGTGGCTGTCATGGAATGATCACGTAGCAACCATATACTGATCACGTGACTGATCATGCACTGATCACGTAAATGATCATGCACTGATCACGTGACTGATCATGTACTGATCACGTGACTGATCATGCACTGATCACGTGGCTATCATGCACTGCTCACGTGGCTGATCATGCAACGATCACGTACCAACCATGTACTGGTCACGTGACTGATCATGCACTGATCACGTAATTGATCATGCACTGATCACGTGGCTCATCATGCACTGATCACGTGGCTGATCACACATGATCACGTGACTGATCATGCACTGATCACGTGGCTCTCATGCACTGATCACGTGGCTGATCATGCACTGATCACGTGGCTATCATGCACTGATCACGTGGCTGATCATACACTATCACGTGACTGATCATGCACTGATCCCGTGGCTGCTCATGCACTGATCACGTGGCTGATCATGCACTGATCACGTGGCTATCATGCACTGATCACGTGGCTGATCATGCACTGATCACGTAGCTACCATGCACTGATCACGTGACTGATCATGCACTGATCACGTAACTGATCATGCACTGATCACGTGGCTGATCATGCACTGATCACGTGGCTGATCATGCACTGATCATGACTGATCATGCACTGATCACGTGACTGATCATGCACTGATCACGTGGCTGATCATGCACTGATCACGTGGCTGATCATGCACTGATCACGTGGCTGATCATGCACTGATCACGTGGCTGATCATGCACTGATCACGTAGCAATCATGCACTGATCACGTGACTGATCATGCACTGATCACGTAATTGATCATGCACTGATCACGTGGCTGATCATGCACTGATCACGTGGCTGATCACACTGTATCACGTGACTGATCATGCACTGATCACGTGGCTATCATGCACTGATCACGTGGCTGATCATGCACTGATCACGTGGCTATCATGCACTGATCACGTGGCTGATCACTGCTATCATGACTGATCATGCACTGATCACGTGGCTGATCATGCACTGATCACGTGGCTGATCATGCACTGATCACGTGGCTATCATGCACTGATCACGTGGCTGATCATGCACTGATCACGTGGCTACCATGTACTGATCACGTGACTGATCATGCACTGATCACGTAATTGATCATGCACTGATCATGTGGCTGATCATGCACTGATCACGTGGCTGATCATACTGATCACAACTGATCATGCACTGATCACGTGACTGATCATGCACTGATCACGTGGCTATCATGCACTGATCACGTGGCTGACATACACTGATCACGTGCCTGATCATGCACTGATCACGTGGCTGATCATGCACTGATCACGTGACTGATCATGCACTGATCACGTGTCTGATCATGCACTGATCACGTGGCTATCATGCACTGCTCACGTGGCTGATCATGCCATGATCACGCAGCTACCATGTACTGGTCACATGACTGATCATGCACTGATCACGTGACTGATCATGCAGTGATCACGTGGCTATCATGCACTACTCACGTGGCTGATCATGCAATGATCATGTAGCTACCATGTACAGGTCACGTGAATGATCATACACCCATCAGGTGACTGATCATGCACTGATCACGTGGCTATCATGCACTGATCACGAGACTGATCATGCACTGATCACGTCTATATCATGCACTGATCACATGACTGCCCATGCACTGATCACGTGGATGATCATACACTAATCTTGTGACAGATCATGCACTGATCACGTGGCTGATCATGCACTGATACCGTGACTGAGCATGGACTGATCACATGACTATCATGTAGTGATCACGTGACTTAATGGCACTGATCATGTGACTGATCATGCGCTGATCATGTTTGCTATCATACACTGATCATGTGCCTCTGGAGGCAATAAACAAAGAGCTGAGTAGGCACGAATCAAACAGTCAGCAGGCAATAATCATGGAACTCAGGTGTGAGGAATCATGCTGCTCAGCTGGCAATAATCAAGCAGCTGAACAGGCAGGAATTACGCAGCACAGCTGGCAATTGTCAAGCAGATGACAGGCAGGAATCGTGCAGCTCAGCTGGCAATTGTCAAGCAGATGAGCAGACAGTAATCACGCAGCTCAGCAGGCCCAGATCACGTGACTGAGCATGCACTGTTCACGTGGCTGATCATACACTGATCACGTGATGATCATGCACTGATCACTTGGATATCATGCACTGATCACGTGGCTGATCATACACTGTTCACGTGTCTGACCATGCACTGATCACGTGGCTGATCATGCACTGCTCACGTAACTGATCATGCACTGATCACGTGGCTATCATGCACTGATCACGTGGCTGAACATGCACTGTTCACGTGGCTGATCACACACCTGTCACGTGACATATCATGCACTGATCACGTGGCACTCATGCACTGATCACGTGGCTGATCATACTCTGCTCACGTAACTCATGCACACATCACGTGGCTATCATGCACTGCTCACGTGGCTCGTCATGGAATGATCACGTAGCAACCATATACTGGTCACGTGACTGATCATGCAAGATCACGTAAATGATCATGCACTGTTCACGTGACTGATCATGTACTGATCACGTGACTGATCATGCACTGATCACGTGGCTATCATGCTCTGCTCACGTGGCTGATCATGCAACGATCACGTAGCAACCATGTACTGGTCACGTGACTGATCATGCACTGATCACGTAATTGATCCTGCACTGATCACGTGGCTCATCATGCACTGATCACGTGGCTGATCACACATGTATCACGTGACTGATCATGCACTGATCACGTGGCTCTCATGCACTGATCACGTGGCTGTCATGCACTGATCACGTGGATATCATGCACTGATCACGTGGCTGATCATACACTGATCACGTGTCTGATCATGCACTGATCACGTGGCTGATCATGCACTGATCACGTGACTGATCATGCACTGATCACGTGGCTATCATGCACTGATCACGTGGCTGATCATGCACTGATCACGTGGCTGATCACACACCTGTCACGTGACATATCATGCACTGATCACGTGGAACTCATGCACTGATCACGTGGCTGATCATGCACTGATCACGTAACTCATGCACTCATCACGTGGCTATCATGCACTGATCACGTGGCTGATCATGCAATGATCACGTAGCAACCATATACTGATCACGTGACTGATCATGCACTGATCACGTAAATGATCATGCACTGATCACGTGACTGATCATGCACTGATCACGTGACTGATCATGCACTGATCACGTGGCTATCATGCACTGATCACGTGGCTGATCATGCACTGATCACGTAGCAACCATGTACTGGTCACGTGACTGATCATGCACTGATCACGTAATTGATCATGCACTGATCACGTGGCTGATCATGCACTGATCACGTGGCTGATCACACATGATCACGTGACTGATCATGCACTGATCACGTGGCTATCATGCACTGATCACGTGGCTGATCATGCACTGATCACGTGGATATCATGCACTGATCACGTGGCTGATCACACACTATCACATGACTGATCATGCACTGATCACGTGACTGATCATGCAGTGATCACGTGGCTATCATGCACTACTCACGTGGCTGATCATGCAATGATCATGTAGCTACCATGTACTGGTCACGTGAATGATCATACACCCATCAGGTGACTGATCATGCACTGATCACGTGGCTATCATGCACTGATCACGAGACTGATCATGCACTGATCACGTCTATATCATGCACTGATCACATGACTGCCCATGCACTGATCACGTGGATGATCATACACTAATCTTGTGACAGATCATGCACTGATCACGTGGCTGATCATGCACTGATACTGTGACTGAGCATGGACTGATCACATGACTATCATGTAGTGATCACGTGACTTAATGGCACTGATCATGTGACTGATCATGCGCTGATCATGTTTGCTATCATACACTGATCATGTGCCTCTGGAGGCAATAAACAAAGAGCTGAGTAGGCACGAATCAAACAGTCAGCAGGCAATAATCATGGAACTCAGGTGTGAGGAATCATGCTGCTCAGCTGGCAATAATCAAGCAGCTGAACAGGCAGGAATTACGCAGCACAGCTGGCAATTGTCAAGCAGATGACAGGCAGGAATCGTGCAGCTCAGCTGGCAATTGTCAAGCAGATGAGCAGACAGTAATCACGCAGCTCAGCAGGCCCAGATCACGTGACTGAGCATGCACTGTTCACGTGGCTGATCATACACTGATCACGTGATGATCATGCACTGATCACTTGGATATCATGCACTGATCACGTGGCTGATCATACACTGTTCACGTGTCTGACCATGCACTGATCACGTGGCTGATCATGCACTGCTCACGTAACTGATCATGCACTGATCACGTGGCTATCATGCACTGTTCACGTGGCTGATCACACACCTGTCACGTGACATATCATGCACTGATCACGTGGCACTCATGCACTGATCACGTGGCTGATCATACTCTGCTCACGTAACTCATGCACACATCACGTGGCTATCATGCACTGCTCACGTGGCTCGTCATGGAATGATCACGTAGCAACCATATACTGGTAACGTGACTGATCATGCAAAGATCACGTAAATGATCATGCACTGTTCACGTGACTGATCATGTACTGATCACGTGACTGATCATGCACTGACCACGTGGCTATCATGCTCTGCTCACGTGGCTGATCATGCAACGATCACCTAGCAACCATGTACTGGTCACGTGACTGATCATGCACTGATCACGTAATTGATCCTGCACTGATCACGTGGCTCATCATGCACTGATCACGTGGCTGATCACACATGTATCACGTGACTGATCATGCACTGATCACGTGGCTCTCATGCACTGATCACGTGGCTGTCATGCACTGATCACGTGGATATCATGCACTGATCACGTGGCTGATCACACACGTATCACATGACTGATCATGCACTGATCACGTGGCTATCATGCACTGATCACGTGGCTATCATGCACTGATCATGTGGCTGATCATGCAATGATCACGTAGCTACCATGTACTGGTCACGTGACTGATCATGCACTGATCACGTAATTGATCATGCACTGATCATGTGGCTGATCATGCACTGATCACGTGGCTGATCATACACTGATCACATATCTGATCATGCACTGATCACGTGACTGATCATGCACTGATCACGTGGCTATCATGCACTGATCACTTGGCTGACATGCACTGATCACGTGCCTGGTCATGCACTGATCACGTGACTGATCATGCACTGATCACGTGTCTGATCATGCACTGATCACGTGGCTATCATGCACTGCTCACGTGGCTGAACATGCCATGGTCACGCAGCTACCATGTACTGGTCACATGACTGATCATGCACTGATCACGTGACTGATCATGCAGTGATCACGTGGCTATCATGCACTACTCACGTGGCTGATCATGCAATGATCATGTAGCTACCATGTACAGGTCACGTGAATGATCATACACCCATCAGGTGACTGATCATGCACTGATCACGTGGCTATCATGCACTGATCACGAGACTGATCATGCACTGTTCACGTCTATATCATGCACTGATCACATGACTGCCCATGCACTGATCACGTGGATGATCATACACTAATCTTGTGACAGATCATGCACTGATCACGTGGCTGATCATGCACTGATACCGTGACTGAGCATGGACTGATCACATGACTATCATGTAGTGATCACGTGACTTAATGGCGCTGATCATGTGACTGATCATGCGCTGATCATGTTTGCTATCATACACTGATCATGTGCCTCTGGAGGCAATAAACAAAGAGCTGAGTAGGCACGAATCAAACAGTCAGCAGGCAATAATCATGGAACTCAGGTGTGAGGAATCATGCTGCTCAGCTGGCAATAATCAAGCAGCTGAGCAGGCAGGAATTACGCAGCACAGCTGGCAATTGTCAAGCAGATGACAGGCAGGAATCGTGCAGCTCAGCTGGCAATTGTCAAGCAGATGAGCAGACAGTAATCACGCAGCTCAGCAGGCCCAGATCACGTGACTGAGCATGCACTGTTCACGTGGCTGATCATACACTGATCACGTGATGATCATGCACTGATCACTTGGATATCATGCACTGATCACGTGGCTGATCATACACTGTTCACGTGTCTGACCATGCACTGATCACGTGGCTGATCATACACTGCTCACGTAACTGATCATGCACTGATCACGTGGCTATCATGCACTGATCACGTGGCTGAACATGCACTGTTCACGTGGCTGATCACACACCTGTCACGTGACATATCATGCACTGATCACGTGGCACTCATGCACTGATCACGTGGCTGATCATACTCTGCTCACGTAACTCATGCACACATCACGTGGCTATCATGCACTGCTCACGTGGCTCGTCATGGAATGATCACGTAGCAACCATATACTGGTCACGTGACTGATCATGCAAAGATCACGTAAATGATCATGCACTGTTCACGTGACTGATCATGTACTGATCACGTGACTGATCATGCACTGATCACGTGGCTATCATGCTCTGCTCACGTGGCTGATCATGCAACGATCACGTAGCAACCATGTACTGGTCACGTGACTGATCATGCACTGATCACGTAATTGATCCTGCACTGATCACGTGGCTCATCATGCACTGATCACGTGGCTGATCACACATGTATCACGTGACTGATCATGCACTGATCACGTGGCTCTCATGCACTGATCACGTGGCTGTCATGCACTGATCACGTGGATATCATGCACTGATCACGTGGCTGATCACACACGTATCACATGACTGATCATGCACTGATCACGTGGCTATCATGCACTGATCACGTGGCTATCATGCACTGATCACGTGGCTGATCATGCAATGATCACGTAGCTACCATGTACTGGTCACGTGACTGATCATGCACTGATCACGTGATTGATCATGCACTGATCATGTGGCTGATCATGCACTGATCACGTGGCTGATCATACTGATCATCGTAACTGATCATGCACTGATCACGTGACTGATCATGCACTGATCACGTGGCTATCATGCACTGATCACTTGGCTGACATGCACTGATCACGTGCCTGATCATGCACTGATCACGTGGCTGATCATGCACTGATCACGTGACTGATCATGCACTGATCACGTGTCTGATCATGCACTGATCACGTGACTGATCATGCACTGATCACGTGTCTGATCATGCACTGATCACGTGGCTATCATGCACTGATCACGTGGCTGATCATGCATGATCACGCAGCTACCATGCTGGTCACGTGACTGATCATGCACTGATCACGTGGCTGATCATACACTGATCACGTGATGATCATGCACTGATCACTTGGATATCATGCACTGATCACGTGGCTGATCATACACTGATCACGTGTCTGACCATGCACTGATCACGTGGCTGATCATGCACTGCTCACGTAACTGATCATGCACTGATCACGTGGCTATCATGCACTGATCACGTGGCTGAACATGCACTGTTCACGTGGCTGATCACACACCTGTCACGTGACATATCATGCACTGATCACTTGGAACTCATGCACTGATCACGTGGCTGATCATACTCTGCTCACGTAACTCATGCACACATCACGTGGCTATCAAGCACTTCTCACGTGGCTCGTCATGGAATGATCACGTAGCAACCATATACTGGTAACGTGACTGATCATGCACTGATCACGTAAATGATCATGCACTGTTCACGTGTCTGATCATGCACTGATCACGTGACTGATCATGCACTGATCACGTGGCTATCATGCACTGCTCACGTGGCTGATCATGCACGATCACGTAGCAACCATGTACTGGTCACGTGACTGATCATGCACTGATCACGTAATTGATCATGCACTGATCACGTGGCTCATCATGCACTGATCACGTGGCTGATCACACTGTATCACGTGACTGATCATGCACTGATCACGTGGCTCTCATGCACTGATCACGTGGCTGTCATGCACTGATCACGTGGATATCATGCACTGATCACGTGGCTGATCACACACGTATCACATGACTGATCATGCACTGATCACGTGGCTCTCATGCACTGATCACGTGGCTGATCATGCACTGATCACGTGGCTATCATGCACTGATCACGTGGCTGATCATGCAATGATCACGTAGCTACCATGTACTGGTCACGTGACTGATCATGCACTGATCACGTAATTGATCATGCACTGATCACGTGGCTGATCATGCACTGATCACGTGGCTGATCATGCACTGATCACGTAACTGATCATGCACTGATCACGTGACTGATCATGCACTGATCACGTGGCTATCATGCACTGATCACGTGGACATACACTGATCACGTGCCTGGTCATGCACTGATCACGTGGCTGATCATGCACTGATCACGTGACTGATCATGCACTGATCACGTGTCTGATCATGCACTGATCACGTGGCTATCATGCACTGCTCACGTGGCTGATCATGCCATGATCACGCAGCTACCATGTACTGGTCACATGACTGATCATGCACTGATCACGTGACTGATCATGCAGTGATCACGTGGCTATCATGCACTACTCACGTGGCTGATCATGCAATGATCATGTAGCTACCATGTACAGGTCACGTGAATGATCATACACCCATCAGGTGACTGATCATGCACTGATCACGTGGCTATCATGCACTGATCACGAGACTGATCATGCACTGATCACGTCTATATCATGCACTGATCACATGACTGCCCATGCACTGATCACGTGGATGATCATACACTAATCATGTGACAGATCATGTACTGATCACGTGGCTGATCATGCACTGATACTGTGACTGAGCATGGACTGATCACATGACTATCATGTAGTGATCACGTGACTTAATGGCGCTGATCATGTGACTGATCATGCGCTGATCATGTTTGCTATCATACACTGATCATGTGCCTCTGGAGGCAATAAACAAAGAGCTGAGTAGGCACGAATCAAACAGTCAGCAGGCAATAATCATGGAACTCAGGTGTGAGGAATCATGCTGCTCAGCTGGCAATAATCAAGCAGCTGAACAGGCAGGAATTATGCAGCACAGCTGGCAATTGTCAGGCAGATGACAGGCAGGAATCGTGCAGCTCAGCTGGCAATTGTCAAGCAGATGAGCAGACAGTAATCACGCAGCTCAGCAGGCCCAGATCACGTGACTGAGCATGCACTGTTCACGTGGCTGATCATACACTGATCACGTGATGATCATGCACTGATCACTTGGATATCATGCACTGATCACGTGGCTGATCATACACTGTTCACGTGTCTGACCATGCACTGATCACGTGGCTGATCATGCACTGCTCACGTAACTGATCATGCACTGATCACGTGGCTATCATGCACTGATCACGTGGCTGAACATGCACTGTTCACGTGGCTGATCACACACCTGTCACGTGACATATCATGCACTGATCACGTGGCACTCATGCACTGATCACGTGGCTGATCATACTCTGCTCACGTAACTCATGCACACATCACGTGGCTATCATGCACTGCTCACGTGGCTGTCATGGAATGATCACGTAGCAACCATATACTGGTCACGTGACTGATCATGCACTGATCACGTAAATGATCATGCACTCTTCACGTGACTGATCATGTACTGATCACGTGACTGATCATGCACTGATCACGTGGCTATCATGCTCTGCTCACGTGGCTGATCATGCAACGATCACGTAGCAACCATGTACTGGTCACGTGACTGATCATGCACTGATCACGTAATTGATCCTGCACTGATCACGTGGCTCATCATGCACTGATCACGTGGCTGATCACACATGTATCACGTGACTGATCATGCACTGATCACGTGGCTCTCATGCACTGATCACGTGGCTGTCATGCACTGATCACGTGGATATCATGCACTGATCACGTGGCTGATCATACACTGTTCACGTGTCTGATCATGCACTGATCACGTGGCTGATCATGCACTGCTCACGTAACTGATCATGCACTGATCACGTGGCTATCATGCACTGATCACGTGGCTGATCATGCACTGATCACGTGGCTGATCACACACTGTCACGTGACATATCATGCACTGATCACGTGGCACTCATGCACTGATCACGTGGCTGATCATACACTGATCACGTAACTCATGCACACATCACGTGGCTATCATGCACTGCTCGTGGCTGATCATGCAATGATCACGTAGCAACCATATACTGGTCACGTGACTGATCATGCACTGATCACGTAAATGATCATGCACTGATCACGTGACTGATCATGCACTGATCACGTGACTGATCATGCACTGATCACGTGGCTATCATGCACTGCTCACGTGGCTGATCATGCACGATCACGTAGCAACCATGTACTGGTCACGTGACTGATCATGCACTGATCACGTAATTGATCATGCACTGATCACGTGGCTCATCATGCACTGATCACGTGGCTGATCACACATGTATCACGTGACTGATCATGCACTGATCACGTGGCTCTCATGCACTGATCACGTGGCTGTCATGCACTGATCACGTGGATATCATGCACTGATCACGTGGCTGATCACACACGTATCACATGACTGATCATGCACTGATCACGTGGCTATCATGCACTGATCACGTGGCTATCATGCACTGATCACGTGGCTATCATGCACTGATCACGTGGCTGATCATGCAATGATCACGTAGCTACCATGTACTGATCACGTGACTGATCATGCACTGATCACGTAATTGATCATGCACTGATCACGTGGCTGATCATGCACTGATCACGTGGCTGATCATACACTGATCACGTAACTGATCATGCACTGATCACGTGACTGATCATGCACTGATCACGTGGCTATCATGCACTGATCACGTGGCTGACATACACTGATCACGTGCCTGTCATGCACTGATCACGTGGCTGATCATGCACTGATCACGTGACTGATCATGCACTGATCACGTGTCTGATCATGCACTGATCACGTGGCTATCATGCACTGCTCACGTGGCTGATCATGCATGATCACGCAGCTACCATGTACTGGTCACATGACTGATCATGCACTGATCACGTGACTGATCATGCACTGATCACGTGGCTATCATGCACTACTCACGTGGCTGATCATGCAATGATCATGTAGCTACCATGTACAGGTCACGTGAATGATCATACACCCATCAGGTGACTGATCATGCACTGATCACGTGGCTATCATGCACTGATCACGAGACTGATCATGCACTGATCACGTCTATATCATGCACTGATCACATGACTGCCCATGCACTGATCACGTGGATGATCATACACTAATGTGACAGATCATGCACTGATCACGTGGCTGATCATGCACTGATACCGTGACTGAGCATGGACTGATCACATGACTATCATGTAGTGATCACGTGACTTAATGGCACTGATCATGTGACTGATCATGCGCTGATCATGTTTGCTATCATACACTGATCATGTGCCTCTGGAGGCAATAAACAAAGAGCTGAGTAGGCACGAATCAAACAGTCAGCAGGCAATAATCATGGAACTCAGGTGTGAGGAATCATGCTGCTCAGCTGGCAATAATCAAGCAGCTGAGCAGGCAGGAATTACGCAGCACAGCTGGCAATTGTCAAGCAGATGACAGGCAGGAATCGTGCAGCTCAGCTGGCAATTGTCAAGCAGATGAGCAGACAGTAATCACGCAGCTCAGCAGGCCCAGATCACGTGACTGAGCATGCACTGTTCACGTGGCTGATCATACACTGATCACGTGATGATCATGCACTGATCACTTGGATATCATGCACTGATCACGTGGCTGATCATACACTGTTCACGTGTCTGACCATGCACTGATCACGTGGCTGATCATGCACTGCTCACGTAACTGATCATGCACTGATCACGTGGCTATCATGCACTGATCACGTGGCTGAACATGCACTGTTCACGTGGCTGATCACACACCTGTCACGTGACATATCATGCACTGATCACGTGGCACTCATGCACTGATCACGTGGCTGATCATACTCTGCTCACGTAACTCATGCACACATCACGTGGCTATCATGCACTGCTCACGTGGCTCGTCATGGAATGATCACGTAGCAACCATATACTGGTCACGTGACTGATCATGCAAAGATCACGTAAATGATCATGCACTGTTCACGTGACTGATCATGTACTGATCACGTGACTGATCATGCACTGATCACGTGGCTATCATGCTCTGCTCACGTGGCTGATCATGCAACGATCACCTAGCAACCATGTACTGGTCACGTGACTGATCATGCACTGATCACGTAATTGATCCTGCACTGATCACGTGGCTCATCATGCACTGATCACGTGGCTGATCACACATGTATCACGTGACTGATCATGCACTGATCACGTGGCTCTCATGCACTGATCACGTGGCTGTCATGCACTGATCACGTGGATATCATGCACTGATCACGTGGCTGATCACACACGTATCACATGACTGATCATGCACTGATCACGTGGCTATCATGCACTGATCACGTGGCTATCATGCACTGATCACGTGGCTGATCATGCAATGATCACGTAGCTACCATGTACTGGTCACGTGACTGATCATGCACTGATCACGTAATTGATCATGCACTGATCATGTGGCTGATCATGCACTGATCACGTGGCTGATCATACACTGATCACATATCTGATCATGCACTGATCACGTGACTGATCATGCACTGATCACGTGGCTATCATGCACTGATCACTTGGCTGACATACACTGATCACGTGCCTGATCATGCACTGATCACGTGACTGATCATGCACTGATCACGTGTCTGATCATGCACTGATCACGTGGCTATCATGCACTGCTCACGTGGCTGAACATGCCATGATCACGCAGCTACCATGTACTGGTCACATGACTGATCATGCACTGATCACGTGACTGATCATGCAGTGATCACGTGGCTATCATGCACTACTCACGTGGCTGATCATGCAATGATCATGTAGCTACCATGTACAGGTCACGTGAATGATCATACACCCATCAGGTGACTGATCATGCACTGATCACGTGGCTATCATGCACTGATCACGAGACTGATCATGCACTGATCACGTCTATATCATGCACTGATCACATGACTGCCCATGCACTGATCACGTGGATGATCATACACTAATCTTGTGACAGATCATGCACTGATCACGTGGCTGATCATGCACTGATACCGTGACTGAGCATGGACTGATCACATGACTATCATGTAGTGATCACGTGACTTAATGGCGCTGATCATGTGACTGATCATGCGCTGATCATGTTTGCTATCATACACTGATCATGTGCCTCTGGAGGCAATAAACAAAGAGCTGAGTAGGCACGAATCAAACAGTCAGCAGGCAATAATCATGGAACTCAGGTGTGAGGAATCATGCTGCTCAGCTGGCAATAATCAAGCAGCTGAGCAGGCAGGAATTACGCAGCACAGCTGGCAATTGTCAAGCAGATGACAGGCAGGAATCGTGCAGCTCAGCTGGCAATTGTCAAGCAGATGAGCAGACAGTAATCACGCAGCTCAGCAGGCCCAGATCACGTGACTGAGCATGCACTGTTCACGTGGCTGATCATACACTGATCACGTGATGATCATGCACTGATCACTTGGATATCATGCACTGATCACGTGGCTGATCATACACTGTTCACGTGTCTGACCATGCACTGATCACGTGGCTGATCATACACTGCTCACGTAACTGATCATGCACTGATCACGTGGCTATCATGCACTGATCACGTGGCTGAACATGCACTGTTCACGTGGCTGATCACACACGTGTCTCGTGACATATCATGCACTGATCACGTGGCACTCATGCACTGATCACGTGGCTGATCATACTCTGCTCACATAACTCATGCACACATCACGTGGCTATCATGCACTGCTCACGTGGCTCATCATGGAATGATCACGTAGCAACCATATACTGGTAACGTGACTGATCATGCAAAGATCACGTAAATGATCATGCACTGTTCACGTGACTGATCATGTACTGATCACGTGACTGATCATGCACTGACCACGTGGCTATCATGCTCTGCTCACGTGGCTGATCATGCAACGATCACGTAGCAACCATGTACTGGTCACGTGACTGATCATGCACTGATCACGTAATTGATCCTGCACTGATCACGTGGCTCATCATGCACTGATCACGTGGCTGATCACACATGTATCATGTGACTGATCATGCACTGATACCGTGGCTCTCATGCACTGATCACGTGGCTGTCATGCACTGATCACGTGGATATCATGCACTGATCATGTGGCTGATCACACACGTATCACATGACTGATCATGCACTGATCACGTGGCTATCATGCACTGATCACGTGGCTATCATGCACTGATCACGTGGCTGATCAGGCAATGATCACGTAGCTACCATGTACTGGTCACGTGACTGATCATGCACTGAGCACGTAATTGATCATGCACTGATCATGTGGCTGATCATGCACTGATCACGTGGCTGATCATACACTGATCATATAACTGAACATGCACTGATCACTTGACTGATCATGCACTGATCACGTGGCTATCATGCACTGATCACTTGGCTGGACATACACTGATCACGTGCCTGGTCATGCACTGATCACGTGGCTGATCATGCACTGATCACGTGACTGATCATGCACTGATCTCGTGTCTGATCATGCACTGATCACGTGGCTATCATGCACTGCTTACGTGGCTGATCGTGCCATGATCACGCAACTACCATGTACTGGTCACATGACTGATCATGCACTGATCACGTGACTGATCATGCAGTGATCACGTGGCTATCATGAACTACTCACGTGGCTGATCATGCAATGATCATGTAGCTACCATGTACAGGTCACGTGAATGATCATACACCCATCAGGTGACTGATCATGCACTGATCACGTGGCTATCATGCACGGATCACGAGACTGGTCATGCACTGTTCACGTCTATATCATGCACTGATCACATGACTGCCCGTGCACTGATCACGTGGATGATCATACACTAATCTTGTGACAGATCATGCACTGATCACGTGGCTGATCATGCACTGATACCGTGACTGAGCATGGACTGATCACATGACTATCATGTAGTGATCACGTGACTTAATGGCGCTGATCATGTGACTGATCATGCGCTGATCATCTTTGCTATCATACACTGATCATGTGCCTCTGGAGGCAATAAACAAAGAGCTGAGTAGGCACGAATCAAACAGTCAGCAGGCAATAATCATGGAACTCAGGTGTGAGGAATCATGCTGTTCAGCTGGCAATAATCAAGCAGCTGAGCAGGCAGGAATTACGCAGCACAGCTGGCAATTGTCAAGCAGATGACAGGCAGGAATCGTGCAGCTCAGCTGGCAATTGTCAAGCAGATGAGCAGACAGTAATCACGCAGCTCAGCAGGCCCAGATCACGAGACTGAGCATGCACTGTTCACGTGGCTGATCATACACTGATCACGTGATGATCATGCACTGATCACTTGGATATCATGCACTGATCACGTGGCTGATCATACACTGTTCACGTGTCTGACCATGCACTGATCACGTGGCTGATCATACACTGCTCACGTAACTGATCATGCACTGATCACGTGGCTATCATGCACTGATCACGTGGCTGAACATGCACTGTTCACGTGGCTGATCACACACCTGTCACGTGACATATCATGCACTGATCACGTGGCACTCATGCACTGATCACGTGGCTGATCATACTCTGCTCACGTAACTCATGCACACATCACGTGGCTATCATGCACTGCTCACGTGGCTCGTCATGGAATGATCACGTAGCAACCATATACTGGTAACGTGACTGATCATGCAAAGATCACGTAAATGATCATGCACTGTTCACGTGACTGATCATGTACTGATCACGTGACTGATCATGCACTGACCACGTGGCTATCATGCTCTGCTCACGTGGCTGATCATGCAACGATCACGTAGCAACCATGTACTGGTCACGTGACTTATCATGCACTGATCACGTAATTGATCCTGCACTGATCACGTGGCTCATCATGCACTGATCACGTGGCTGATCACACATGTATCACGTGACTGATCATGCACTGATCCCGTGGCTCTCATGCACTGATCACGTGGCTGTCATGCACTGATCACGTGGTTATCATGCACCGATCACGAGACTGGTCATGCAGTGTTCAAGTCTATATCATGCCCTGATCACATGACTGCCCGTGCACTGATCACGTGGATGATCATACACTAATCTTGTGACAGATCATGCACTGATCACGTGGCTGATCATGCACTGATACCGTGACTGAGCATGGACTGATCACATGACTATCATGTAGTGATCACGTGACTTAATGGCGCTGATCATGTGACTGGTCATGCGCTGATCATGTTTGCTATCATACACTGATCATGTGCCTCTGGAGGCAATAAACAAAGAGCTGAGTAGGCACGAATCAAACAGTCAGCAGGCAATAATCATGGAACTCAGGTGTGAGGAATCATGCTGCTCAGCTGGCAATAATCAAGCAGCTGAGCAGGCAGGAATCGTGCAGCTCAGCTGGCCCAGATCACGTGACTGAGCATGCACTGTTCACGTGGCTGATCATACACTGATCACGTGATGATCATGTACTGATCACTTGGATATCATGCACTGATCACGTGGCTGATCATACACTGTTCACGTGTCTGACCATGCACTGATCACGTGGCTGACCATACACTGCTCACGTAACTGATCATGCACTGATCACGTGGCTATCATGCACTGATCACGTGGCTGAACATGCACTGTTCACGTGGCTGATCACACACCTGTCACGTGAAATATCATGCACTGATCACGTGGCACTCATGCACTGATCACGTGGCTGATCATACTCTGCTCACGTAACTCATGCACACATCACGTGGCTATCATGCACTGCTCACGTGGCTCGTCATGGAATGATCATGTAGCAACCATATACTGGTAACGTGACTGATCATGCAAAGATCACGTAAATGATCATGCACTGTTCACGTGACTGATCATGTACTGATCACGTGACTGATCATGCACTGACCACGTGGCTATCATGCTCTGCTCACGTGGCTGATCATGCAACGATCACGTAGCAACCATGTACTGGTCACGTGACTGATCATGCACTGATCACGTAATTGATCCTGCACTGATCACGTGGCTCATCATGCACCTATCACGTGGCTGATCACACATGTATCACGTGACTGATCATGCACTGATCCCGTGGCTCTCATGCACTGATCACGTGGCTGTCATGCACTGATCACGTGGATATCATGCACTGATCATGTGGCTGATCACACACGTATCACATGACTAATCATGCACTGATCACGTGGCTATCATGCACTGATCACGTGGCTATCATGGACTGATCACGTGGCTTATCAGGCAATGATCACGTAGCTACCTTGTACTGGTCACGTAACTGATCATGCACTGAGCACGTAATTGATCATGCACTGATCATGTGGCTGATCATGCACTGATCACGTGGCTGATCATACACTGATCCCGTGGCTATCATGCACTGATCACTTGGCTGGACATACACTGATCACGTGCCTGGTCATGCACTGATCACGTGGCTGATCATGCACTGATCACGTGACTGATCATGCACTGATCTCGTGTCTGATCATGCACTGATCACGTGACTGATCATGCACTGATCTCGTGTCTGATCATGCACTGATCACGTGGCTATCATGCACTGCTCACGTGGCTGATCATGCCATGATCACGCAGCTACCATGTACTGGTCACATGACTGATCATGCACTGATCACGTGACTGATCATGCAGTGATCACGTGGCTATCATGAACTACTCACGTGGCTGATCATGCAATGATCATGTAGCTACCATGTACAGGTCACGTGAATGATCATACACACATCAGGTGACTGATCATGCACTGATCACGTGGCTATCATGCACTGATCACGAGACTGATCATGCACTGTTCACGTCTATATCATGCACTGATCACATGACTGCCCGTGCACTGATCATGTGGATGATCATACACTAATCTTGTGACAGATCATTCACTGATCACGTGGCTATTCATGCACTGATACCGTGACTGAGCATGGACTGATCACATGACTATCATGTAGTGATCACGTGACTTAATGGCGCTGATCATGTGACTGATCATGCGCTGATCATGTTTGCTCTCATACACTGATCATGTGCCTCTGGAGGCAATAAACAAAGAGCTGAGTAGGCACGAATCAAAGAGTCAGCAGGCAATAATCATGGAACACAGGTGTGAGGAATCATGCTGCTCAGCTGGCAAAAATCAAGCAGCTGAGCAGGCAGGAATTACGCAGCACAGCTGGCAATTGTCAAGCAGATGAAAGGCAGGAATCGTGCAGCTCAGCTGGCAATTGTCAAGCAGATGAGCAGACAGTAATCACGCAGCTCAGCAGGCCCAGATCACGTGACTGAGCATGCACTGTTCACGTGTCTGATCATGTACTGATCACGTGACTGATCATGCACTGACCACGTGGCTATCATGCTCTGCTCACGTGGCTGATCATGCAACGATCACGTTGCAACCATGTACTGGTCACGTGACTGATCATGCACTGATCACGTAATTGATCCTGCACTGATCACGTGGCTCATCATGCACTGATCACGTGGCTGATCACACATGTGTCACGTGACTGATCATGCACTGATCCCGTGGCTCTCATGCACTGATCACGTGGCTGTCATGCACTGATCACGTGGATATCATGCACTGATCATGTGGCTGATCACACACGTATCACATGACTGATCATGCACTGATCACGTGGCTATCATGCACTGATCACGTGGCTATCATGCACTGATCACGTGGCTTATCAGGCAATAATCACGTAGCTACCATGTACTGGTCACGTAACTGATCATGCACTGAGCACGTAATTGATCATGCACTGATCACTTGGCTGGACATACACTGATCACGTGCCTGGTCATGCACTGATCACGTGGCTGATCATGCACTGATCACGTGACTGATCATGCACTGATCTCGTGTCTGATCATGCACTGATCACGTGGCTATCATGCACTGCTCACGTGGCTGATCATGCCATGATCACGCAGCTACCATGTACTGGTCACATGACTGATCATGCACTGATCACGTGACTGATCATGCAGTGATCACGTGGCTATCATGAACTACTCACGTGGCTGATCATGCAATGATCATGTAGCTACCATGTACAGGTCACGTGAATGATCATACACCCATCAGGTGACTGATCATGCACTGATCACGTGGCTATCATGCACGGATCACGAGACTGATCATGCACTGTACACGTCTATATCATGCACTGATCACATGACTGCCCGTGCACTGATCACGTGCATGATCATACACTAATCTTGTGACAGATCATGTACTGATCACGTGGCTGATCATGCACTGATACTGTGACTGAGCATGGACTGATCACATGACTATCATGTAGTGATCACGTGACTTAATGGCACTGATCATGTGACTGATCATGCGCTGATCATGTTTGCTATCATACACTGATCATGTGCCTCTGGAGGCAATAAACAAAGAGCTGAGTAGGCACGAATCAAACAGTCAGCAGGCAATAATCATGGAACTCAGCTGTGAGGAATCATGCTGCTCAGCTGGCAATAATCAAGCAGCTGAGCAGGCAGGAATTACGCAGCACAGCTGGCAATTGTCAAGCAGATGACAGGCAGGAATCGTGCAGCTCAGCTGGCAATTGTCAAGCAGATGAGCAGACAGTAATCACGCAGCTCAGCAGGCCCAGATCACGTGACTGAGCATGCACTGTTCACGTGGCTGATCATACACTGATCACGTGATGATCATGCACTGATCACTTGGATATCATGCACTGATCACGTGGCTGATCATACACTGTTCACGTGTCTGACCATGCACTGATCACGTGGCTGATCATACACTGCTCACGTAACTGATCATGCACTGATCACGTGGCTATCATTCACTGATCACGTGGCTGAACATGCACTGTTCACGTGGCTGATCACACACCTGTCACGTGACATATCATGCACTGATCACGTGGCACTCATGCACTGATCACGTGGCTGATCATACTCTGCTCACGTAACTCATGCACACATCACGTGGCTATCATGCACTGCTCACGTGGCTCGTCATGGAATGATCACGTAGCAACCATATACTGGTAACGTGACTGATCATGCAAAGATCACGTAAATGATCATGCACTGTTCACGTGACTGATCATGTACTGATCACGTGACTGATCATGCACTGACCACGTGGCTATCATGCTCTGCTCACGTGGCTGATCATGCAACGATCACGTAGCAACCATGTACTGGTCACGTGACTGATCATGCACTGATCACGTAATTGATCCTGCACTGATCACGTGGCTCATCATGCACTGATCACGTGGCTGATCACACATGTATCACGTGACTGATCATGCACTGATCCCGTGGCTCTCATGCACTGATCACGTGGCTGTCATGCACTGATCACGTGGATATCATGCACTGATCACGTGGCTGATCATACACTGTTCACGTGTCTGACCCTGCACTGATCACGTGGCTGATCATACACTGCTCACGTAACTGATCATGCACTGATCACGTGGCTATCATGCACTGATCACGTGGCTGAACATGCACTGTTCACGTTGCTGATCACACACCTGTCATGTGACATATCATGCACTGATCACGTGGAACTCATGCACTGATCACGTGGCTGATCATACTCTGCTCACGTAACTCATGCACACATCACGTGGCTATCAAGCACTGCTCACGTGGCTCATCATGGAATGATCACGTAGCAACCATATACTGGTAACGTGACTGATCATGCAAAGATCACGTAAATGATCATGCACTCTTCACGTGTCTGATCATGTACTGATCACGTGACTGATCATGCACTGACCACGTGGCTATCATGCTCTGCTCACGTGGCTGATCATGCAATGATCACGTAGCAACCATGTACTGGTCACGTGACTGATCATGCACTGATCACGTAATTGATCCTGCACTGATCATGTGGCTCATCATGCACTGATCACGTGGCTGATCACACATGTATCACGTGACTGATCATGCACTGATCCCGTGGCTCTCATGCACTGATCACGTGGCTGTCATGCACTGATCACGTGGATATCATGCACTGATCATGTGGCTGATCACACACGTATCACATGACTGATCATGCACTGATCACGTGACTGATCATGCAGTGATCACGTGGCTATCATGAACTACTCACGTGGCTGATCATGCAATGATCATGTAGCTACCATGTACAGGTCACGTGAATGATCATACACCCATCAGGTGACTGATCATGCACTGATCACGTGGCTATCATGCACGGATCACGAGACTGATCATGCACTGTTCACGTCTATATCATGCACTGATTACATGACTGCCCATGCACTGATCACTTGGATGATCATACACTAATCTTGTGACAGATCATGTACTGATCACGTGGCTGATCATGCACTGATACTGTGACTGAGCATGGACTGATCACATGACTATCATGTAGTGATCACGTGACTTAATGGCACTGATCATGTGACTGATCGTGCGCTGATCATGTTTGCTATCATACACTGATCATGTGCCTCTGGAGGCAATAAACAAAGAGCTGAGTAGGCACGAATCAAACAGTCAGCAGGCAATAATCATGGAACTCAGGTGTGAGGAATCATGCTGCTCAGCTGGCAATAATCAAGCAGCTGAACAGGCAGGAATTATGCAGCACAGCTGGCAATTGTCAAGCAGATGACAGGCAGGAATCGTGCAGCTCAGCTGGCAATTGTCAAGCAGATGAGCAGACAGTAATCACGCAGCTCAGCAGGCCCAGATCACGTGACTGAGCATGCACTGTTCACGTGGCTGATCATACACTGATCACGTGATGATCATGCACTGATCACTTGGATATCATGCACTGATCACGTGGCTGATCATACACTGTTCACGTGTCTGACCATGCACTGATCACGTGGCTGATCATGCACTGCTCACGTAACTGATCATGCACTGATCACGTGGCTATCATGAACTGTTCACGTGGCTGATCACACACCTGTCACGTGACATATCATGCACTGATCACGTGGCACTCATGCACTGATCACGTGGCTTATCATACTCTGCTCACGTAACTCATGCACACATCACGTGGCTATCATGCACTGCTCACGTGGCTCGTCATGGAATGATCACGTAGCAACCATATACTGGTAACGTGACTGATCATGCAAAGATCACGTAAATGATCATGCACTGTTCACGTGACTGATCATGTACTGATCACGTGACTGATCATGCACTGACCACGTGGCTATCATGCTCTGCTCACGTGGCTGAACATGCAACGATCACCTAGCAACCATGTACTGGTCACGTGACTGATCATGCACTGATCACGTAATTGATCCTGCACTGATCACGTGGCTCATCATGCACTGATCACGTGGCTGATCACACATGTATCACGTGACTGATCATGCACTGGTCCCGTGGCTCTCATGCACTGATCACGTGGCTGTCATGCACTGATCACGTGGATATCATGCACTGATCACGTGGCTGATCACACACGTATCACATGACTGATCATGCAATGATCACGTGGCTATCATGCACTGATCACGTGGCTATCATGCACTGATCATGTTGCTGATCAGGCAATGATCACGTAGCTACCATGTACTGGTCACGTGACTGATCATGCACTGATCACGTAATTGATCATGCACTGATCATGTGGCTGATCATGCACTGATCACGTGGCTGATCATACACTGATCACATATCTGATCATGCACTGATCACGTGACTGATCATGCACTGATCACGTGGCTATCATGCACTGATCACTTGGCTGGACATACACTGATCACGTGCCTGGTCATGCACCGATCACGTGACTGATCATGCACTGATCTCGTGTCTGATCATGCACTGATCACGTGGCTATCATGCACTGCTCACGTGGCTGAACATGCCATGGTCACGCAGCTACCATGTACTGGTCACATGACTGATCATGCACTGATCACGTGACTGATCATGCAGTGATCACGTGGCTATCATGAACTACTCACGTGGCTGATCATGCAATGATCATGTAGCTACCATGTACAGGTCACGTGAATGATCATACACCCATCAGGTGACTGATCATGCACTGATCACGTGGCTATCATGCACTGATCACGAGACTGATCATGCACTGTTCACGTGTATATCATGCACTGATTACATGACTGCCCGTGCACTGATCACGTGGATGATCATACACTAATCTTGTGACAGATCATGCACTGATCACGTGGCTGATCATGCACTGATACCATGACTGAGCATGGACTGATCACATGACTATCATGTAGTGATCACGTGACTTAATGGCGCTGATCATGTGACTGACCATGCGCTGATCATGTTTGCTATCATACACTGATCATGTGCCTCTGGAGGCAATAAACAAAGAGCTGAGTAGGCACGAATCAAACAGTCAGCAGGCAATAATCATGGAACTCAGGTGTGAGGAATCATGCTGCTCAGCTGGCAATAATCAAGCAGCTGAGCAGGCAGGAATTACACAGCACAGCTGGCAATTGTCAAGCAGATGACAGGCAGGAATCGTGCAGCTCAGCTGGCAATTGTCAAGCAGATGAGCAGACAGTAATCACGCAGCTCAGCAGGCCCAGATCACGTGACTGAGCATGCACTGTTCACGTGGCTGATCATACACTGTTCACGTGTCTGACCATGCACTGATCACGTGGCTGATCATGCACTGCTCACGTGACTGATCATGCACTGATCACGTGGCTATCATGCACTGATCACTTGGCTGGACATACACTGATCACGTGCCTGGTCATGCACTGATCACGTGGCTGATCATGCACTGATCACGTGACTGATCATGCACTGATCTCGTGTCTGATCATGCACTGATCACGTGACTGATCATGCACTGATCTCGTGTCTGATCATGCACTGATCACGTGGCTATCATGCACTGCTCACGTGGCTGATCATGCCATGATCACGCAGCTACCATGTACTGGTCACATGACTGAGCATGCACTGTTCACGTGGCTGATCATACACTGATCACGTGATGATCATGCACTGATCACTTGGATATCATGCACTGATCACGTGGCTGATCATACACTGTTCACGTGTCTGACCATGCACTGGTCACGTGGCTGATCATACACTGCTCACGTAACTGATCATGCACTGATCACGTGGCTATCATGCACTGATCACGTGGCTGAACATGCACTGTTCACGTGGCTGATCACACACCTGTCATGTGACATATCATGCACTGATCACGTGGAACTCATGCACTGATCACGTGGCTGATCATACTCTGCTCACGTAACTCATGCACACATCACGTGGCTATCAAGCACTTCTCACGTGGCTCGTCATGGAATGATCACGTAGCAACCATATACTGGTAACGTGACTGATCATGCAAAGATCACGTAAATGATCATGCACTGTTCACGTGTCTGATCATGTACTGATCACGTGACTGATCATGCACTGACCACGTGGCTATCATGCTCTGCTCACGTGGCTGATCATGCAACGATCACGTAGCAACCATGTACTGGTCACGTGACTGATCATGCACTGATCACGTAATTGATCCTGCACTGATCATGTGGCTCATCATGCACTGATCACGTGGCTGATCACACATGTATCACGTGACTGATCATGCACTGATCCCGTGGCTCTCATGCACTGATCACGTGGCTGTCATGCATTGATCACGTGGATATCATGCACTGATCATGTGGCTGATCACACACGTATCACATGACTGATCATGCACTGATCCCGTGGCTCTCATGCACTGATCACGTGGCTATCATGCACTGATCACGTGGCTATCATGCACTGATCACGTGGCTTATCAGGCAATGATCACGTAGCTACCATGTACTGGTCACGTAACTGATCATGCACTGAGCACGTAATTGATCATGCACTGATCATGTGGCTGATCATGCACTGATCACGTGGCTGATCATACACTGATCACATAACTGAACATGCACTGATCACGTGACTGATCATGCACTGATCACGTGGCTATCATGCACTGATCACTTGGCTGGACATACACTGATCACGTGCCTGGTCATGCACTGATCACGTGGCTGATCATGCACTGATCACGTGACTGATCATGCACTGATCTCGTGTCTGATCATGCACTGATCACGTGGCTATCATGCACTGCTCACGTGGCTGATCATGCCATGATCACGCAGCTACCATGTACTGGTCACATGACTGATCATGCACTGATCACGTGACTGATCATGCAGTGATCACGTGGCTATCATGAACTACTCACGTGGCTGATCATGCAATGATCATGTAGCTACCATGTACAGGTCACGTGAATGATCATACACCCATCAGGTGACTGATCATGCACTGATCACGTGGCTATCATGCACGGATCACGAGACTGATCATGCACTGTTCACGTCTATATCATGCACTGATCACATGACTGCCCGTGCACTGATCACGTGGATGATCATACACTAATCTTGTGACAGATCATGTACTGATCACGTGGCTGATCATGCACTGATACTGTGACTGAGCATGGACTGATCACATGACTATCATGTAGTGATCACGTGACTTAATGGCACTGATCATGTGACTGATCATGCGCTGATCATGTTTGATATCATACACTGATCATGTGCCTCTGGAGGCAATAAACAAAGAGCTGAGTAGGCACGAATCAAACAGTCAGCAGGCAATAATCATGGAACTCAGCTGTGAGGAATCATGCTGCTCAGCTGGCAATAATCAAGCAGCTGAACAGGCAGGAATTATGCAGCACAGCTGGCAATTGTCAAGCAGATGACAGGCAGGAATCGTGCAGCTCAGCTGGCAATTGTCAAGCAGATGAGCAGACAGTAATCACGCAGCTCAGCAGGCCCAGATCACGTGACTGAGCATGCACTGTTCACGTGGCTGATCATACACTGATCACGTGATGATCATGCACTGATCACTTGGATATCATGCACTGATCACGTGGCTGATCATACACTGTTCACGTGTCTGACCATGCACTGATCACGTGGCTGATCATGCACTGCTCACGTAACTGATCATGCACTGATCACGTGGCTATCATGCACTGATCACGTGGCTGAACATGCACTGTTCACGTGGCTGATCACACACCTGTCACGTGACATATCATGCACTGATCACGTGGCACTCATGCACTGATCACGTGGCTGATCATACTCTGCTCACGTAACTCATGCACACATCACGTGGCTATCATGCACTGCTCACGTGGCTCGTCATGGAATGATCACGTAGCAACCATATACTGGTAACGTGACTGATCATGCAAAGATCACGTAAATGATCATGCACTGTTCACGTGACTGATCATGTACTGATCACGTGACTGATCATGCACTGACCACGTGGCTATCATGCTCTGCTCACGTGGCTGATCATGCAACGATCACCTAGCAACCATGTACTGGTCACGTGACTGATCATGCACTGATCACGTAATTGATCCTGCACTGATCACGTGGCTCATCATGTACTGATCACGTGGCTGATCACACATGTATCACGTGACTGATCATGCACTGATCCCGTGGCTCTCATGCACTGATCACGTGGCTGTCATGCACTGATCACGTGGATATCATGCACTGATCACGTGGCTGATCATACACTGTTCACGTGTCTGACCATGCACTGATCACGTGGCTGATCATACACTGCTCACGTAACTGATCATGCACTGATCACGTGGCTATCATGCACTGATCACGTGGCTGAACATGCACTGTTCACGTGGCTGATCACACACCTGTCATGTGACATATCATGCACTGATCACGTGGAACTCATGCACTGATCACGTGGCTGATCATACTCTGCTCACGTAACTCATGCACACATCACGTGGCTATCAAGCACTGCTCACGTGGCTCATCATGGAATGATCACGTAGCAACCATATACTGGTAACGTGACTGATCATGCAAAGATCACGTAAATGATCATGCACTCTTCACGTGTCTGATCATGTACTGATCACGTGACTGATCATGCACTGACCACGTGGCTATCATGCTCTGCTCACGTGGCTGATCATGCAACGATCACGTAGCAACCATGTACTGGTCACGTGACTGATCATGCACTGATCACGTAATTGATCCTGCACTGATCATGTGGCTCATCATGCACTGATCACGTGGCTGATCACACATGTATCACGTGACTGATCATGCACTGATCCCGTGGCTCTCGTGCAGTGATCACGTGGCTGTCATGCACTGATCACGTGGATATCATGCACTAATCATGTGGCTGATCACACACGTATCACATGACTGATCATGCACTGATCCCGTGGCTCTCATGCACTGATCACGTGGCTATCATGCACTGATCACGTGGCTATCATGCACTGATTACGTGGCTTATCAGGCAATGATCACGTAGCTACCATGTACTGGTCACGTAACTGATCATGCACTGAGCACGTAATTGATCATGCACTGATCATGTGGCTGATCATGCACTGATCACGTGGCTGATCATACACTGATCACATAACTGAACATGCACTGATCACGTGACTGATCATGCACTGATCACGTGGCTATCATGCACTGATCACTTGGCTGGACATACACTGATCACGTGCCTTGTCATGAACTGATCACGTGGCTGATCATGCACTGATCATGTGACTGATCATGCACTGATCTCGTGTCTGATCATGCACTGATCATGTGGCTATCATGCACTGCTCACGTGGCTGATCATGCCATGATCACGCAGCTACCATGTACTGGTCACATGACTGATCATGCACTGATCACGTGATTGATCATGCAGTGATCACGTGGCTATCATGAACTACTCACGTGGCTGATCATGCAATGATCATGTAGCTACCATGTACAGGTCACGTGAATGAACATACACCCATCAGGTGACTGATCATGCACTGATCACGTGGCTATCATGCACGGATCACGAGACTGATCATGCACTGTTCACGTCTATATCATGCACTGATCACATGACTGCCCATGCACTGATCACGTGGATGATCATACACTAATCTTGTGACAGATCATGTACTGATCACGTGGCTGATCATGCACTGATACTGTGACTGAGCATGGACTGATCACATGACTATCATGTAGTGATCACGTGACTTAATGGCACTGATCATGTGACTGATCGTGGGCTGATCATGATTGCTATCATACACTGATCATGTGCCTCTGGAGGCAATAAACAAAGAGCTGAGTAGGCACGAATCAAACAGTCAGCAGGCAATAATCATGGAAATCAGGTGTGAGGAATCATGCTGCTCAGCTGGCAATAATCAAGCAGCTGAACAGGCAGGAATTATGCAGCACAGCTGGCAATTGTCAAGCAGATGACAGGCAGGAATCGTGCAGCTCAGCTGGCAATTGTCAAGCAGATGAGCAGACAGGAATCACGCAGCTCAGCAGGCCCAGATCACGTGACTGAGCATGCACTGTTCACGTGGCTGATCATACACTGATCACGTGATGATCATGCACTGATCACTTGGATATCATGCACTGATCACATGGCTGATCATACACTGTTCACGTGTCTGACCATGCACTGATCACGTGGCTGATCATGCACTGCTCACGTAACTGATCATGCACTGATCACGTGGCTATCATGCACTGATCACGTGGCTGAACATGCACTGTTCACGTGGCTGATCACACACCTGTCACGTGACATATCATGCACTGATCACGTGGCACTCATGCACTGATCACGTGGCTGATCATACTCTGCTCACGTAACTCATGCACACATCACGTGGCTATCATGCACTGCTCACGTGGCTCGTCATGGAATGATCACGTAGCAACCATATACTGGTAACGTGACTGATCATGCAAAGATCACGTAAATGATCATGCACTGTTCACGTGACTGATCATGTACTGATCACGTGACTGATCATGCACTGACCACGTGGCTATCATGCTCTGCTCACGTGGCTGATCATGCAACGATCACCTAGCAAACATGTACTGGTCACGTGACTGATCATGCACTGATCACGTAATTGATCCTGCACTGATCACGTGGCTCATCATGCACTGATCACGTGGCTGATCACACATGTATCACGTGACTGATCATGCACTGGTCCCGTGGCTCTCATGCACTGATCACGTGGCTGTCATGCACTGATCACGTGGATATCATGCACTGATCACGTGGCTGATCACACACGTATCACATGACTGATCATGCACTGATCACGTGGCTATCATGCACTGATCACGTGGCTATCATGCACTGATCATGTTGCTGATCAGGCAATGATAACGTAGCTACCATGTACTGGTCACGTGACTGATCATGCACTGATCACGTAACTGATCATGCACTGATCATGTGGCTGATCATGCACTGATCACGTGGCTGATCATACACTGATCACATATCTGATCATGCACTGATCACGTGACTGATCATGCACTGATCACGTGGCTATCATGCACTGATCACTTGGCTGGACATACACTGATCACGTGCCTGGTCATGCACTGATCACGTGACTGATCATGCACTGATCTCGTGTCTGATCATGCACTGATCACGTGGCTATCATGCACTGCTCACGTGGCTGATCATGCCATGATCACGCAGCTACCATGTACTGGTCACATGACTGATCATGCACTGATCACGTGACTGATCATGCAGTGATCACGTGGCTATCATGAACTACTCACGTGGCTGATCATGCAATGATCATGTAGCTACCATGTACAGGTCACGTGAATGATCATACACCCATCAGGTGACTGATCATGCACTGATCACGTGGCTATCATGCACGGATCACGAGACTGGTCATGCACTGTTCACGTCTATATCATGCACTGATCACATGACTGCCCGTGCACTGATCACGTGCATGATCATACACTAATCTTGTGACAGATCATGCACTGATCACGTGGCTGATCATGCACTGATACCGTGACTGAGCATGGACTGATCACATGACTATCATGTAGTGATCACGTGACTTAATGGCGCTGATCATGTGACTGATCATGCGCTGATCATGTTTGCTATCATACACTGATCATGTGCCTCTGGAGGCAGTAAACAAAGAGCTGAGTAGGCACGAATCAAACAGTCAGCAGGCAATAATCATGGAACTCAGGTGTGAGGAATCATGCTGCTCAGCTGGCAATAATCAAGCAGCTGAGCAGGCAGGAATTACGCAGCACAGCTGGCAATTGTCAAGCAGATGACAGGAAGGAATCGTGCAGCTCAGCTGGCAATTGTCAAGCAGATGAGCAGACAGTAATCACGCAGCTCAGCAGGCCCAGATCACGTGACTGAGCATGCACTGTTCACGTGGCTGATCATACACTGATCACGTGATGATCATGCACTGATCACTTGGATATCATGCACTGATCACGTGGCTGATCATACACTGTTCACGTGTCTGACCATGCACTGATCACGTGGCTGATCATACACTGCTCACGTAACTGATCATGCACTGATCCCGTGGCTATCATGCACTGATCACGTGGCTGATCATACTCTGCTCACGTAACTCATGCACACATCACGTGGCTATCATGCACTGCTCACGTGGCTCGTCATGGAATGATCATGTAGCAACCATATACTGGTAACGTGACTGATCATGCAAAGATCACGTAAATGATCATGCACTGTTCACATGACTGATCATGTACTGATCACGTGACTGATCATGCACTGACCACGTGGCTATCATGCTCTGCTCACGTGGCTGATCATGCAACGATCACGTCGCAACCATGTACTGGTCACGTGACTGATCATGCACTGATCACGTAATTGATCCTGCACTGATCACGTGGCTCATCATGCACTGATCACGTGGCTGATCACACATGTGTCACGTGACTGATCATGCACTGATCCCGTGGCTCTCATGCACTGATCACGTGGCTGTCATGCACTGATCACGTGGATATCATGCACTGATCACGTGGCTGATCACACACGTATCACATGACTGATCATGCAATGATCACGTGGCTATCATGCACTGATTACGTGGCTATCATGCACTGATCATGTGGCTGATCAGGCAATGATCACGTAGCTACCATGTACTGGTCACGTGACTGATCATGCACTGATCACGTAATTGATCATGCACTGATCATGTGGCTGATCATGCACTGATCACGTGGCTGATCATACACTGATCACATAACTGATCATGCACTGATCACGTGACTGATCATGCACTGATCACGTGGCTATCATGCACTGATCACTTGGCTGGACATACACTGATCACGTGCCTGGTCATGCACTGATCACGTGGCTGATCATGCACTGATCACGTGACTGATCATGCACTGATCTCGTGTCTGATCATGCACTGATCACGTGGCTATCATGCACTGCTCACGTGGCTGATCATGCCATGATCACGCAGCTACCATGTACTGGTCACATGACTGATCATGCACTGATCACGTGACTGATCATGCAGTGATCACGTGGCTATCATGAACTACTCACGTGGCTGATCATGCAATGATCATGTAGCTACCATGTACAGGTCACGTGAATGATCATACACCCATCAGGTGACTGATCATGCACTGATCACGTGGCTATCATGCATGGATCACGAGACTGATCATGCACTGTTCACGTCTATATCATGCACTGATCACATGACTGCCCGTGCACTGATCACGTGGATGATCATACACTAATCTTGTGACAGATCATGCACTGATCACGTGGCTGATCATGCACTGATACCGTGACTGAGCATGGACTGATCACATGACTATCATGTAGTGATCACGTGACTTAATGGCACTGATCATGTGACTGATCATGCGCTGATCATGTTTGCTATCATACACTGATCATGTGCCTCTGGAGGCAATAAACAAAGAGCTGAGTAGGCACGAATCAAACAGTCAGCAGGCAATAATCATGGAACTCAGGTGTGAGGAATCATGCTGCTCAGCTGGCAATAATCAAGCAGCTGAGCAGGCAGGAATTACGCAGCACAGCTGGCAATTGTCAAGCAGATGACAGGCAGGAATCGTGCAGCTCAGCTGGCAATTGTCAAGCAGATGAGCAGACAGTAATCACGCAGCTCAGCAGGCCCAGATCACGTGACTGAGCATGCACTGTTCACGTGGCTGATCATACACTGATCACGTGATGATCATGCACTGATCACTTGGATATCATGCACTGATCACGTGGCTGATCATACACTGTTCACGTGTCTGACCATGCACTGATCACGTGGCTGATCATGCACTGCTCACGTAACTGATCATGCACTGATCACGTGGCTATCATGCACTGATCACGTGGCTGAACATGCACTGTTCACGTGGCTGATCACACACCTGTCACGTGACATATCATGCACTGATCACGTGGCACTCATGCACTGATCACGTGGCTGATCATACTCTGCTCACGTAACTCATGCACACATCACGTGGCTATCATGCACTGCTCACGTGGCTCGTCATGGAATGATCACGTAGCAACCATATACTGGTCACGTGACTGATCATGCAAAGATCACGTAAATGATCATGCACTGTTCACGTGACTGATCATGTACTGATCACGTGACTGATCATGCACTGATCACGTGGCTATCATGCTCTGCTCACGTGGCTGATCATGCAACGATCACGTAGCAACCATGTACTGGTCACGTGACTGATCATGCACTGATCACGTAATTGATCCTGCACTGATCACGTGGCTCATCATGCACTGATCACGTGGCTGATCACACATGTATCACGTGACTGATCATGCACTGATCCCGTGGCTCTCATGCACTGATCACGTGGCTGTCATGCACTGATCACGTGGATATCATGCACTGATCACGTGGCTGATCATACACTGTTCACGTGACTGATCATGCACTGATCACGTGGCTGATCATGCACTGATCACGTGACTGATCATGCACTGATCACGTGGCTATCATGCACTGATCACGTGGCTGATCATGCACTGATCACGTGGCTGATCATGCACTGTCACGTGACTGATCATGCACTGATCACGTGGCATCATGCACTGATCACGTGGCTGATCATACACTGATCACGTAACTCATGCACTGATCACGTGGCTATCATGCACTGATCACGTGGCTGTCATGCACTGATCACGTAGCTACCATATACTGATCACGTGACTGATCATGCACTGATCACGTAAATGATCATGCACTGATCACGTGACTGATCATGCACTGATCACGTGACTGATCATGCACTGATCACGTGGCTATCATGCACTGCTCACGTGGCTGATCATGCAACGATCACGTAGCAACCATGTACTGGTCACGTGACTGATCATGCACTGATCACGTAATTGATCATGCACTGATCACGTGGCTCATCATGCACTGATCACGTGGCTGATCACACATGATCACGTGACTGATCATGCACTGATCACGTGGCTGATCATGCACTGATCACGTGGCTGATCATGCACTGATCACGTGGATATCATGCACTGATCACGTGGCTGATCATACACTGTTCACGTGTCTGATCATGCACTGATCACGTGGCTGATCATACACTGCTCACGTAACTGATCATGCACTGATCACGTGGCTATCATGCACTGATCACGTGGCTGAACATGCACTGATCACGTGGCTGATCACACACTGTCACGTGACATATCATGCACTGATCACGTGGAACTCATGCACTGATCACGTGGCTGATCATACTCTGCTCACGTAACTCATGCACACATCACGTGGCTATCATGCACTGCTCACGTGGCTGATCATGGAATGATCACGTAGCAACCATATACTGGTCACGTGACTGATCATGCACTGATCACGTAAATGATCATGCACTGATCACGTGACTGATCATGTACTGATCACGTGACTGATCATGCACTGATCACGTGGCTATCATGCACTGATCACGTGGCTGATCATGCAATGATCACGTAGCAACCATGTACTGGTCACGTGACTGATCATGCACTGATCACGTAATTGATCATGCACTGATCACGTGGCTCATCATGCACTGATCACGTGGCTGATCACACATGATCACGTGACTGATCATGCACTGATCACGTGGCTATCATGCACTGATCACGTGGCTGATCATGCACTGATCACGTGGCTATCATGCACTGATCACGTGGCTGATCACACACGTATCACATGACTGATCATGCACTGATCACGTGACTGATCATGCAGTGATCACGTGGCTATCATGCACTACTCACGTGGCTGATCATGCAATGATCATGTAGCTACCATGTACAGGTCACGTGAATGATCATACACCCATCAGGTGACTGATCATGCACTGATCACGTGGCTATCATGCACTGATCACGAGACTGATCATGCACTGATCACGTCTATATCATGCACTGATCACATGACTGCCCATGCACTGATCACGTGGATGATCATACACTAATCTTGTGACAGATCATGCACTGATCACGTGGCTGATCATGCACTGATACTGTGACTGAGCATGGACTGATCACATGACTATCATGTAGTGATCACGTGACTTAATGGCACTGATCATGTGACTGATCATGCGCTGATCATGTTTGCTATCATACACTGATCATGTGCCTCTGGAGGCAATAAACAAAGAGCTGAGTAGGCACGAATCAAACAGTCAGCAGGCAATAATCATGGAACTCAGGTGTGAGGAATCATGCTGCTCAGCTGGCAATAATCAAGCAGCTGAGCAGGCAGGAATTACGCAGCACAGCTGGCAATTGTCAAGCAGATGACAGGCAGGAATCGTGCAGCTCAGCTGGCAATTGTCAAGCAGATGAGCAGACAGTAATCACGCAGCTCAGCAGGCCCAGATCACGTGACGGAGCATGCACTGTTCACGTGGCTGATCATACACTGATCACGTGATGATCATGCACTGATCACTTGGATATCATGCACTGATCACGTGGCTGATCATACACTGTTCACGTGTCTGACCATGCACTGATCACGTGGCTGATCATGCACTGCTCACGTAACTGATCATGCACTGATCACGTGGCTGATCATGCACTGTTCACGTGGCTGATCACACACCTGTCACGTGACATATCATGCACTGATCACGTGGCACTCATGCACTGATCACGTGGCTGATCATACTCTGCTCACGTAACTCATGCACACATCACGTGGCTATCATGCACTGCTCACGTGGCTCGTCATGGAATGATCACGTAGCAACCATATACTGGTCACGTGACTGATCATGCAAAGATCACGTAAATGATCATGCACTGTTCACGTGACTGATCATGTACTGATCACGTGACTGATCATGCACTGATCACGTGGCTATCATGCTCTGCTCACGTGGCTGATCATGCAACGATCACGTAGCAACCATGTACTGGTCACGTGACTGATCATGCACTGATCACGTAATTGATCCTGCACTGATCACGTGGCTCATCATGCACTGATCACGTGGCTGATCACACATGTATCACGTGACTGATCATGCACTGATCCCGTGGCTCTCATGCACTGATCACGTGGCTGTCATGCACTGATCACGTGGATATCATGCACTGATCACGTGGCTGATCACACACGTATCACATGACTGATCATGCACTGATCACGTGGCTATCATGCACTGATCACGTGGCTATCATGCACTGATCACGTGGCTGATCAGGCAATGATCACGTAGCTACCATGTACTGGTCACGTGACTGATCATGCACTGATCACGTAATTGATCATGCACTGATCATGTGGCTGATCATGCACTGATCACGTGGCTGATCATACACTGATCACATACTGATCATGCACTGATCACGTGACTGATCATGCACTGATCACGTGGCTATCATGCACTGATCACTTGGCTGATCATGCACTGATCACGTGCCTGATCATGCACTGATCACGTGACTGATCATGCACTGATCACGTGTCTGATCATGCACTGATCACGTGGCTATCATGCACTGCTCACGTGGCTGAACATGCCATGATCACGCAGCTACCATGTACTGGTCACATGACTGATCATGCACTGATCACGTGACTGATCATGCAGTGATCACGTGGCTATCATGAACTACTCACGTGGCTGATCATGCAATGATCATGTAGCTACCATGTACAGGTCACGTGAATGATCATACACCCATCAGGTGACTGATCATGCACTGATCACGTGGCTATCATGCACTGATCACGAGACTGATCATGCACTGTTCACGTCTATATCATGCACTGATCACATGACTGCCCGTGCACTGATCACGTGGATGATCATACACTAATCTTGTGACAGATCATGCACTGATCACGTGGCTGATCATGCACTGATACCGTGACTGAGCATGGACTGATCACATGACTATCATGTAGTGATCACGTGACTTAATGGCGCTGATCATGTGACTGATCATGCGCTGATCATGTTTGCTATCATACACTGATCATGTGCCTCTGGAGGCAATAAACAAAGAGCTGAGTAGGCACGAATCAAACAGTCAGCAGGCAATAATCATGGAACTCAGGTGTGAGGAATCATGCTGCTCAGCTGGCAATAATCAAGCAGCTGAGCAGGCAGGAATTACGCAGCACAGCTGGCAATTGTCAAGCAGATGACAGGCAGGAATCGTGCAGCTCAGCTGGCAATTGTCAAGCAGATGAGCAGACAGTAATCACGCAGCTCAGCAGGCCCAGATCACGTGACTGAGCATGCACTGTTCACGTGGCTGATCATACACTGATCACGTGACTGATCATGCACTGATCACGTGGCTGATCATGCACTGATCACGTGGCTGATCATGCACTGATCACGTGGCTGATCATGCACTGATCACGTGGCTGATCATACACTGATCACGTGACTGATCATGCACTGATCACGTGGCTGATCATGCACTGATCACGTGGCTGATCATGCACTGATCACGTGGCTGATCATGCACTGATCACGTGACTGATCATGCACTGATCACGTGGCTGATCATGCACTGATCACGTGGCTATCATGCACTGCTCACGTGGCTGATCATGCATGATCACGTAGCTATCATGCACTGGTCACGTGACTGATCATGCACTGATCACGTGGCTGATCATGCACTGATCACGTGACTGATCATGCACTGATCACGTGGATATCATGCACTGATCACGTGGCTGATCATGCACTGATCACGTGACTGATCATGCACTGATCACGTGGCTGATCATGCACTGATCACGTGACTGATCATGCACTGATCACGTGGCTATCATGCACTGATCACGTGGCTGATCATGCACTGATCACGTGATGATCATGCACTGATCACGTGGATATCATGCACTGATCACGTGGCTGATCATGCACTGATCACGTGACTGATCATGCACTGATCACGATGCACTCATGCATGATCACGTGGCTATCATGCACTGATCACGTGGCTGATCATGCACTGATCACGTGGCTGATCACATGCACGTGATCATGCACTGATCACGTGGCATCATGCACTGATCATCATACACTGATCACGTAACTCATGCACACATCACGTGGCTGATCATGCACTGATCACGTGGCTGATCATGCACTGATCACGCACTGATCATGCACTGATCACGTGACTGATCATGCACTGATCACGTGCTGCATGATCACGTGACTGATCATGCACTGATCACGTGGCTGATCATGCACTGATCACGTGGCTGATCATGCACTGATCACGTGTACTGACATGCTGATCACTGATCATGCACTGATCACGTGGCTGATCATGCGATCACGTGACATCATGCACTGATCACGTGGCTGATCACACTGATCACGTGACTGATCATGCACTGATCACGTGGCTCTCATGCACTGATCACGTGGCTGATCACTGATCACGTGGATATGATCATGCACTGCACGATCATGATGATCATGCACTGATCACGTGGCTATCATGCACTGATCACGTTGCTATCATGACTGGCAGTGTATCGCATGATCACGTAGCATGTACTGTCATGACACTGCACTGATCACGCAACTGATCATGCACTGATCACGTGATCATGCACTGATCACGTGGCTGATCATACACTGATCACGTCTGATCATGCACTGATCACGTGCACTGATCATGCACTGATTGCTGATCATGCACTGATCACGTGGCTGATCATGCACTGATCACGTGGCTGATCATGCACTGATCACGTGACTGATCATGCACTGATCACGTGGCTGATCATGCACTGATCACGTGGTCATGCACTGATCACGTGGCTGATCATGCATGATCACGTGGCTATCATGCTGATCACGTGGCTGATCATGCAATGATCATGTAGCACTGATCATGCTGATCACGTGACTGATCATGCACTGATCACGTGGCTATGCACATGAACTGATCATCACTGTACTGATCATGCACTGATCACGTGCTGCACTGATCACGTGGATCATCATGCTATCGCACTGATCAGATGCATGCACTGATCACGTGGCTGATCATGCACTGACTGAGCATGGACTGATCACTGACATCATGTAGTGATCACGTGATTAACATGCTGATCACACTGATCACGCGCTGATGTTGCTATCATGACTGATCATGCACTGATCACGTGGCTGATCATGCACGATCACAGTGCACAATACTGAACGTGTGAGGAATCATGCTGCTCAGCTGGCAATAATCAAGCAGCTGAGCAGGCAGGAATACGCAGCACAGCTGGCAATTGTCAAGCAGATGACAGGCAGGAATCGTGCAGCTCAGCTGGCAATTGTCAAGCAGATGAGCAGACAGTAATCACGCAGCTCAGCAGGCCCAGATCACGTGACTGAGCATGCACTGTTCACGTGGCTGATCATACACTGATCACGTGATGATCATGCACTGATCACTTGGATATCATGCACTGATCACGTGGCTGATCATACACTGTTCACGTGTCTGACCATGCACTGATCACGTGGCTGATCATACACTGCTCACGTGACTGATCATGCACTGATCACGTGGCTATCATGCACTGATCACGTGGCTGATCATACACTGATCACGTAATCATGCACATCACGTGGCTATCATGCACTGCTCACGTGGCTGTCATGGAATGATCACGTAGCAACCATATACTGGTCACGTGACTGATCATGCACTGATCACGTAAATGATCATGCACTGTTCACGTGACTGATCATGCACTGATCACGTGACTGATCATGCACTGATCACGTGGCTATCATGCACTGCTCACGTGGCTGATCATGCAACGATCACGTAGCAACCATGTACTGGTCACGTGACTGATCATGCACTGATCACGTAATTGATCCTGCACTGATCACGTGGCTCATCATGCACTGATCACGTGGCTGATCACACATGTATCACGTGACTGATCATGCACTGATCACGTGGCTCTCATGCACTGATCACGTGGCTGTCATGCACTGATCACGTGGATATCATGCACTGATCACGTGGCTGATCACACACGTATCACATGACTGATCATGCACTGATCACGTGGCTATCATGCACTGATCACGTGGCTATCATGCACTGATCACGTGGCTGATCATGCAATGATCACGTAGCTACCATGTACTGGTCACGTGACTGATCATGCACTGATCATGAATGATCACGTGGCACTGCACTGATGCTGGCTGATCAGCACTGATCAACTGATCATGGCTGATCATGTCTGATCACGTGACTGACTGCATGATCACGTGGCTGATCATGCACTGATCACGTGGCTATCATGCACTGATCACGGCTGATCATGCACTGATCACGCATATCATGCACTGATCACGTGACTGATCACGATGCATGATCTGGCATCATGCACTGATCACGTGGCTGATCATGCACTGATCACGTGGAGATGCACTGATCACGTGACTGCATATATCACGTGACTGACGTGGACATCATGCACTGATCACGTGGCTGACACACTGGCTCATGTGGCTGATCATGCATGATCATGCTATCATGGCTGATCGCATCATGCACTGATACATCATGCTGATCATGCACTGATCACGTGACTACATGCACTGATCACGTGATCATGCACTGATCACTGATCATGCACTGATCACGTGGCTGATCATGCACTGATCACGTGACTGGCACTGATCACGTGACTGATCATGCACTGATCACGTGGCTATCATGCACTGATCACGTGCTGACATGCACTGATCACGTGCCTGACATGCACTGATCACGTGGCTGATCATGCACTGATCACGTGACTGATCATGCACTGATCACGTGCTGATCATGCACTGATCACGTGGCTATCATGCACTGCTCACGTGGCTGATCATGCCATTATCACGCAGCTACCATGTACTGGTCACATGACTGATCATGCACTGATCACGTGACTGATCATGCAGTGATCACGTGGCTATCATGCACTACTCACGTGGCTGATCATGCAATGATCATGTAGCTACCATGTACAGGTCACGTGAATGATCATACACCCATCAGGTGACTGATCATGCACTGATCACGTGGCTATCATGCACTGATCACGTGACTGATCATGCACTGTACACGTCTATATCATGCACTGATCACATGACTGCCCATGCACTGATCACGTGGATGATCATACACTAATCTTGTGACAGATCATGCACTGATCACGTGGCTGATCATGCACTGATACCGTGACTGAGCATGGATGATCACTTGACTATCATGTAGTGATCACGTGACTTAATGGCGCTGATCATGTGACTGATCATGCGCTGATCATGTTTGCTATCATACACTGATCATGTGCCTCTGGAGGCAATAAACAAAGAGCTGAGTAGGCACGAATCAAACAGTCAGCAGGCAATAATCATGGAACTCAGGTGTGAGGAATCATGCTGCTCAGCTGGCAATAATCAAGCAGCTGAGCAGGCAGGAATTGCAGCACAGCTGGCAATTGTCAAGCAGATGACAGGCAGGAATCGTGCAGCTCAGCTGGCAATTGTCAAGCAGATGAGCAGACAGTAATCACGCAGCTCAGCAGGCCCAGATCACGTGACTGAGCATGCACTGTTCACGTGGCTGATCATACACTGATCACGTGATGATCATGCACTGATCACTTGGATATCATGCACTGATCACGTGGCTGATCATACACTGTTCACGTGTCTGACCATGCACTGATCACGTGGCTGATCATACACTGCTCACGTAACTGATCATGCACTGATCACGTGGCTATCATGCACTGATCACGTGGCTGAACATGCACTGTTCACGTGGCTGATCACACACCTGTCACGTGACATATCATGCACTGATCACGTGGCACTCATGCACTGATCACGTGGCTGATCATACTCTGCTCACGTAACTCATGCACACATCACGTGGCTATCATGCACTGCTCACGTGGCTCGTCATGGAATGATCACGTAGCAACCATATACTGGTCACGTGACTGATCATGCACTGATCACGTAAATGATCATGCACTGTTCACGTGACTGATCATGTACTGATCACGTGACTGATCATGCACTGATCACGTGGCTATCATGCTCTGCTCACGTGGCTGATCATGCACGATCACGTAGCAACCATGTACTGGTCACGTGACTGATCATGCACTGATCACGTAATTGATCATGCACTGATCACGTGGCTCATCATGCACTGATCACGTGGCTGATCACACATGATCACGTGACTGATCATGCACTGATCACGTGGCTCTCATGCACTGATCACGTGGCTGTCATGCACTGATCACGTGGATATCATGCACTGATCACGTGGCTGATCATGCACATGATCATGACTGATCATGCACTGATCACGTGGCTATCATGCACTGATCATGCATGACACGTACTGATCACGTGGGCATCATGCAATGATCACGTGGCTGATCATGCACTGATCACGTGACTATCATGCACTGATCACGTGACTGATCATGCACTGATCATGCACTGATCATGTGGCTGATCATGCACTGATCACGTGTGATCATGCACTGATCATGGCATCATGCACTGATCACGTGATCATGCACTGATCACGTGGCTGATCATGCACTGATCACGTGGCTGATCATGTCTGACGTCATCATGCACTGATCACGTGACTGATCATGCACTGATCACGTGATCATTGTGCACTGATCACTGATCACGTGGCTCATGAACGCTGATCATGCACTGATCACGTGGCTGATCATGCACTGATCACGTGACTGATCATGCACTGATCACGTGCTGATCATGCACTGATCACGTGGCTATCATGCACTGATCACGTGGCTGATCATGCACTGATGACTGATCATGCACTGATCACGTGACTGATCATGCACTGATCACGTGGCATCATGCACTGATCACGTGGCTGGAGATCATGCACTGATCACGTGGCTATCACACATCATGACTGATCATGCACATGCACATGCACTGATCACGTGGCTATCATGCACTGATCACTGATCATGCACTGATCACGTGGCTGATCACGTACTACACTGATCACGTGCATGCACTGATCACGATGATCATGGATCACGTGGCTGATCATGACTGATCATGCACTGATCACGTGACTGATCATGCACTGATCACGTGGTGATCACTGATCACGGGCTGTCATGCACTGATCATGCGGAGATCATGCACTGATCATCACAATGTGACTGATCAATCATGCAATGATCATGTATGGCAAGCACTGATCATGGCTATCATGCACTGATCACGTGGCTGATCATGCAATGATCACGTGCAGCATGTATCTGCACATCACTGATCATGCACTGATCACGTGAATGATCATGCACCCATCAGTGACTGATCATGCACTGATCACGTGGCTGATGCACTGACACTGATCACATGATGATCATGCACTGATCACGTGACTGATCATACACTGACACGTGGACATCATGCACTGATCACGTGGCTGATCATGCACTGATCACTGTGGCTGATCATGACTGCTGACTGATCATGCATCATCTGCATGGATCATATCATGCACTGATCACGTGGCACTGTGTTCATGGCTATCATGCAGGCAGGGCTGAATATCATGCATCACGTCAACTGATGCACTGATCACGTGGCTGATCATGACACTGATCACGTGGCTGATCATGCACCATGCTGGCATGCACTGATCAAATACCATGTCTGACCATGCACTCACGTGGCTGATCATACACTGCTCACGTACTGATCATGTGATCACGTGATCATGCACTGATCACGTGGCTGAACATGCACTGTTCACGTGGCATCACACACCTGTCACGTGACATGCACTGATCACGTGACTCATCATGCACTGGCTGATCACGTGGCTCATGCACACATCACGTCACATGCTGATGCATGGAATGATCACGTAGCAACCATGTACTGGTCACGTGACTGATCATGCACTGATCACGTAAATGAATGATCACGTGCTGATCACGTGGCTCATCATGCACTGATCACGTGGCTGATGCTCTGCACGTGGCTGATCATGACTGATCATGCACCATCTGTGGCTGATCATGCACTGATCACGTAATTGATCCTGATCACGTGGCTCATCATGCACTGATCACGTGGCTGATCATGTATCACGTGACTGATCATGCACTGATCCCGTGGCTCTCATGCACTGATCACGTGGCTGTCATGCACTGATCACGTGGATATCATGCACTGATCACGTGGCTGATCACACACGATCACATGACTGCCATGCACTGATCACGTGGCTCATGCACTGATCACGTGGCTGATCATGCACTGATCAGGCTGATCATGCACTGATCACGTGACTGCATCACTGTGACATGATCACGTGGCTGATCATGCACTGATCACGTGGCTGATCATGCACTGATCACGGCTGATCATGCACTGATCACTGCACTGATCATGCACTGATCACGTGCCTGATCATGCACTGATCACGTGGCTGATCATGCACTGATCACGTGACTGATCATGCACTGATCACGTGGCTGATCATGCACTGATCACGTGACTGATCATGCACTGATCACGTGTCTGATCATGCACTGATCACGTGGCTATCATGCACTGCTCACGTGGCTGATCATGCCATTATCACGCAGCTACCATGTACTGGTCACATGACTGATCATGCACTGATCACGTGACTGATCATGCAGTGATCACGTGGCTATCATGAACTACTCACGTGGCTGATCATGCAATGATCATGTAGCTACCATGTACAGGTCACGTGAATGATCATACACCCATCAGGTGACTGATCATGCACTGATCACGTGGCTATCATGCACTGATCACGAGACTGATCATGCACTGTTCACGTCTATATCATGCACTGATCACATGACTGCCCATGCACTGATCACGTGGATGATCATACACTAATCTTGTGACAGATCATGCACTGATCACGTGGCTGATCATGCACTGATACCGTGACTGAGCATGGACTGATCACATGACTATCATGTAGTGATCACGTGACTTAATGGCGCTGATCATGTGACTGATCATGCGCTGATCATGTTTGATATCATACACTGATCATGTGCCTCTGGAGGCAATAAACAAAGAGCTGAGTAGGCACGAATCAAACAGTCAGCAGGCAATAATCATGGAACACAGGTGTGAGGAATCATGCTGCTCAGCTGGCAATAATCAAGCAGCTGAGCAGGCAGGAATTACGCAGCACAGCTGGCAATTGTCAAGCAGATGACAGGCAGGAATCGTGCAGCTCAGCTGGCAATTGTCAAGCAGATGAGCAGACAGTAATCACGCAGCTCAGCAGGCCCAGATCACGTGACTGATCATGCACTGATCACGTGGCTGATCATGCACTGATCACGTGGCTGATCATGCACTGATCACGTGGCTGATCACACACTGATCACGTGACTGATCATGCACTGATCACGTGGCTATCATGCACTGATCACGTGGCTGATCATGCACTGATCACGTGGATATCATGCACTGATCACGTGGCTGATCATGCACGATCACGTGACTGATCATGCACTGATCACGTGGCTGATCATGCACTGATCACGTGGCTATCATGCACTGATCACGTGGCTGATCATGCACTGATCACGTGGCTACCATGCACTGGTCACGTGACTGATCATGCACTGATCACGTAACTGATCATGCACTGATCACGTGGCTGATCATGCACTGATCACGTGGCTGATCATGCACTGATCACGTAACTGATCATGCACTGATCACGTGACTGATCATGCACTGATCACGTGGCTATCATGCACTGATCACGTGACTGATCATGCACTGATCACGTGACTGATCATGCACTGATCACGTGGCTGATCATGCACTGATCACGTGACTGATCATGCACTGATCACGTGACTGATCATGCACTGATCACGTGGCTATCATGCACTGATCACGTGGCTGATCATGCACTGATCACGTGGCTATCATGCACTGATCACGTGGCTGATCATGCACTGATCACGTGACTGATCATGCACTGATCACGTGGCTCTCATGCACTGATCACGTGGCTGTCATGCACTGATCACGTGGATATCATGCACTGATCACGTGGCTGATCACACACGTATCACATGACTGATCATGCACTGATCACGTGGCTATCATGCACTGATCACGTGGCTATCATGCACTGATCACGTGGCTGATCATGCAATGATCACGTAGCTACCATGTACTGGTCACGTGACTGATCATGCACTGAGCACGTAATTGATCATGCACTGATCATGTGGCTGATCATGCACTGATCACGTGGCTGATCATACACTGATCACATAACAGAACATGCACTGATCACGTGACTGATCATGCACTGATCACGTGGCTATCATGCACTGATCACGTGGCTGATCATACACTGATCACGTGCCTGATCATGCACTGATCACGTGACTGATCATGCACTGATCACGTGTCTGATCATGCACTGATCACGTGGCTATCATGCACTGCTCACGTGGCTGATCATGCCATGATCACGCAGCTACCATGTACTGGTCACATGACTGATCATGCACTGATCACGTGACTGATCATGCAGTGATCACGTGGCTATCATGAACTACTCACGTGGCTGATCATGCAATGATCATGTAGCTACCATGTACAGGTCACGTGAATGATCATACACCCATCAGGTGACTGATCATGCACTGATCACGTGGCTATCATGCACTGATCCCGAGACTGATCATGCACTGTTCACGTCTATATCATGCACTGATCACATGACTGCCCGTGCACTAATCACGTGGATGATCATACACTAATCTTGTGACAGATCATGCACTGATCACGTGGCTGATCATGCACTGATACCGTGACTGAGCATGGACTGATCACATGACTATCATGTAGTGATCACGTGACTTAATGGCGCTGATCATGTGACTGATCATGCGCTGATCATGTTTGCTATCATACACTGATCATGTGCCTCTGGAGGCAATAAACAAAGAGCTGAGTAGGCACGAATCAAACAGTCAGCAGGCAATAATCATGGAACTCAGGTGTGAGGAATCATGCTGCTCAGCTGGCAATAATCAAGCAGCTGAGCAGGCAGGAATTACGCAGCACAGCTGGCAATTGTCAAGCAGATGACAGGCAGGAATCGTGCAGCTCAGCTGGCAATTGTCAAGCAGATGAGCAGACAGTAATCACGCAGCTCAGCAGGCCCAGATCACGTGACTGAGCATGCACTGTTCACGTGGCTGATCATACACTGATCACGTGATGATCATGCACTGATCACTTGGATATCATGCACTGATCACGTGGCTGATCATACACTGTTCACGTGTCTGACCATGCACTGATCACGTGGCTGATCATACACTGCTCACGTAACTGATCATGCACTGATCACGTGGCTATCATGCACTGATCACGTGGCTGAACATGCACTGTTCACGTGGCTGATCACACACCTGTCACGTGACATATCATGCACTGATCACGTGGCACTCATGCACTGATCACGTGGCTGATCATACTCTGCTCACGTAACTCATGCACACATCACGTGGCTATCATGCACTGCTCACGTGGCTCGTCATGGAATGATCACGTAGCAACCATATACTGGTCACGTGACTGATCATGCAAAGATCACGTAAATGATCATGCACTGTTCACGTGACTGATCATGTACTGATCACGTGACTGATCATGCACTGATCACGTGGCTATCATGCTCTGCTCACGTGGCTGATCATGCAACGATCACGTAGCAACCATGTACTGGTCACGTGACTGATCATGCACTGATCACGTAATTGATCCTGCACTGATCACGTGGCTCATCATGCACTGATCACGTGGCTGATCACACATGTATCACGTGACTGATCATGCACTGATCACGTGGCTCTCATGCACTGATCACGTGGCTGTCATGCACTGATCACGTGGATATCATGCACTGATCACGTGGCTGATCACACACGTATCACATGACTGATCATGCACTGATCACGTGGCTATCATGCACTGATCACGTGGCTGATCATGCAATGATCACGTAGCTACCATGTACTGGTCACGTGACTGATCATGCACTGATCACGTAATTGATCATGCACTGATCATGTGGCTGATCATGCACTGATCACGTGGCTGATCATACACTGATCACATAACTGATCATGCACTGATCACGTGACTGATCATGCACTGATCACGTGGCTATCATGCACTGATCACTTGGCTGACATACACTGATCACGTGCCTGGTCATGCACTGATCACGTGGCTGATCATGCACTGATCACGTGACTGATCATGCACTGATCACGTGTCTGATCATGCACTGATCACGTGGCTATCATGCACTGCTCACGTGGCTGATCATGCCATGATCACGCAGCTACCATGTACTGGTCACATGACTGATCATGCACTGATCACGTGACTGATCATGCAGTGATCACGTGGCTATCATGCACTACTCACGTGGCTGATCATGCAATGATCATGTAGCTACCATGTACAGGTCACGTGAATGATCATACACCCATCAGGTGACTGATCATGCACTGATCACGTGGCTATCATGCACTGATCACGAGACTGATCATGCACTGTTCACGTCTATATCATGCACTGATCACATGACTGCCCATGCACTGATCACGTGGATGATCATACACTAATCTTGTGACAGATCATGCACTGATCACGTGGCTGATCATGCACTGATACCGTGACTGAGCATGGACTGATCACATGACTATCATGTAGTGATCACGTGACTTAATGGCGCTGATCATGTGACTGATCATGCGCTGATCATGTTTGCTATCATACACTGATCATGTGCCTCTGGAGGCAATAAACAAAGAGCTGAGTAGGCACGAATCAAACAGTCAGCAGGCAATAATCATGGAACTCAGGTGTGAGGAATCATGCTGCTCAGCTGGCAATAATCAAGCAGCTGAGCAGGCAGGAATTACGCAGCACAGCTGGCAATTGTCAAGCAGATGACAGGCAGGAATCGTGCAGCTCAGCTGGCAATTGTCAAGCAGATGAGCAGACAGTAATCACGCAGCTCAGCAGGCCCAGATCACGTGACTGAGCATGCACTGTTCACGTGGCTGATCATACACTGATCACGTGATGATCATGCACTGATCACTTGGATATCATGCACTGATCACGTGGCTGATCATACACTGTTCACGTGTCTGACCATGCACTGATCACGTGGCTGATCATACACTGCTCACGTAACTGATCATGCACTGATCACGTGGCTATCATGCACTGATCACGTGGCTGAACATGCACTGTTCACGTGGCTGATCACACACCTGTCACGTGACATATCATGCACTGATCACGTGGCACTCATGCACTGATCACGTGGCTGATCATACTCTGCTCACGTAACTCATGCACACATCACGTGGCTATCATGCACTGCTCACGTGGCTCGTCATGGAATGATCACGTAGCAACCATATACTGGTCACGTGACTGATCATGCAAAGATCACGTAAATGATCATGCACTGTTCACGTGACTGATCATGTACTGATCACGTGACTGATCATGCACTGATCACGTGGCTATCATGCACTGCTCACGTGGCTGATCATGCAACGATCACGTAGCAACCATGTACTGGTCACGTGACTGATCATGCACTGATCACGTAATTGATCATGCACTGATCACGTGGCTCATCATGCACTGATCACGTGGCTGATCACACATGTATCACGTGACTGATCATGCACTGATCACGTGGCTCTCATGCACTGATCACGTGGCTGTCATGCACTGATCACGTGGATATCATGCACTGATCACGTGGCTGATCACACACGTATCACATGACTGATCATGCACTGATCACGTGGCTATCATGCACTGATCACGTGGCTATCATGCACTGATCACGTGGCTGATCAGGCAATGATCACGTAGCTACCATGTACTGGTCACGTGACTGATCATGCACTGATCACGTAATTGATCATGCACTGATCATGTGGCTGATCATGCACTGATCACGTGGCTGATCATACACTGATCACGTAACTGATCATGCACTGATCACGTGACTGATCATGCACTGATCACGTGGCTATCATGCACTGATCACGTGGCTGACATACACTGATCACGTGCCTGATCATGCACTGATCACGTGGCTGATCATGCACTGATCACGTGACTGATCATGCACTGATCACGTGGCTGATCATGCACTGATCACGTGACTGATCATGCACTGATCACGTGACTGATCATGCACTGATCACGTGGCTATCATGCACTGCTCACGTGGCTGATCATGCCATGATCACGCAGCTACCATGTACTGGTCACATGACTGATCATGCACTGATCACGTGACTGATCATGCAGTGATCACGTGGCTATCATGAACTACTCACGTGGCTGATCATGCAATGATCATGTAGCTACCATGTACAGGTCACGTGAATGATCATACACCCATCAGGTGACTGATCATGCACTGATCACGTGGCTATCATGCACTGATCACGAGACTGATCATGCACTGTTCACGTCTATATCATGCACTGATCACATGACTGCCCGTGCACTGATCACGTGGATGATCATACACTAATCTTGTGACAGATCATGCACTGATCACGTGGCTGATCATGCACTGATACCGTGACTGAGCATGGACTGATCACATGACTATCATGTAGTGATCACGTGACTTAATGGCGCTGATCATGTGACTGATCATGCGCTGATCATGTTTGCTATCATACACTGATCATGTGCCTCTGGAGGCAATAAACAAAGAGCTGAGTAGGCACGAATCAAACAGTCAGCAGGCAATAATCATGGAACTCAGGTGTGAGGAATCATGCTGCTCAGCTGGCAATAATCAAGCAGCTGAGCAGGCAGGAATTACGCAGCACAGCTGGCAATTGTCAAGCAGATGACAGGCAGGAATCGTGCAGCTCAGCTGGCAATTGTCAAGCAGATGAGCAGACAGTAATCACGCAGCTCAGCAGGCCCAGATCACGTGACTGAGCATGCACTGTTCACGTGGCTGATCATACACTGATCACGTGATGATCATGCACTGATCACTTGGATATCATGCACTGATCACGTGGCTGATCATACACTGTTCACGTGTCTGACCATGCACTGATCACGTGGCTGATCATACACTGCTCACGTAACTGATCATGCACTGATCACGTGGCTATCATGCACTGATCACGTGGCTGAACATGCACTGTTCACGTGGCTGATCACACACCTGTCACGTGACATATCATGCACTGATCACGTGGCACTCATGCACTGATCACGTGGCTGATCATACTCTGCTCACGTAACTCATGCACACATCACGTGGCTATCATGCACTGCTCACGTGGCTCGTCATGGAATGATCACGTAGCAACCATATACTGGTCACGTGACTGATCATGCAAAGATCACGTAAATGATCATGCACTGTTCACGTGACTGATCATGTACTGATCACGTGACTGATCATGCACTGATCACGTGGCTATCATGCTCTGCTCACGTGGCTGATCATGCAACGATCACGTAGCAACCATGTACTGGTCACGTGACTGATCATGCACTGATCACGTAATTGATCCTGCACTGATCACGTGGCTCATCATGCACTGATCACGTGGCTGATCACACATGTATCACGTGACTGATCATGCACTGATCCCGTGGCTCTCATGCACTGATCACGTGGCTGTCATGCACTGATCACGTGGATATCATGCACTGATCACGTGGCTGATCACACACGTATCACATGACTGATCATGCACTGATCACGTGGCTATCATGCACTGATCACGTGGCTGATCATGCAATGATCACGTAGCTACCATGTACTGGTCACGTGACTGATCATGCACTGATCACGTAATTGATCATGCACTGATCACGTGGCTGATCATGCACTGATCACGTGGCTGATCATACACTGATCACATAACTGATCATGCACTGATCACGTGACTGATCATGCACTGATCACGTGGCTATCATGCACTGATCACTTGGCTGATCATGCACTGATCACGTGCCTGGTCATGCACTGATCACGTGGCTGATCATGCACTGATCACGTGACTGATCATGCACTGATCTCGTGTCTGATCATGCACTGATCACGTGGCTATCATGCACTGCTCACGTGGCTGATCATGCCATGATCACGCAGCTACCATGTACTGGTCACATGACTGATCATGCACTGATCACGTGACTGATCATGCAGTGATCACGTGGCTATCATGCACTACTCACGTGGCTGATCATGCAATGATCATGTAGCTACCATGTACAGGTCACGTGAATGATCATACACCCATCAGGTGACTGATCATGCACTGATCACGTGGCTATCATGCACTGATCACGAGACTGATCATGCACTGTTCACGTCTATATCATGCACTGATCACATGACTGCCCATGCACTGATCACGTGGATGATCATACACTAATCTTGTGACAGATCATGCACTGATCACGTGGCTGATCATGCACTGATACCGTGACTGAGCATGGACTGATCACATGACTATCATGTAGTGATCACGTGACTTAATGGCGCTGATCATGTGACTGATCATGCGCTGATCATGTTTGCTATCATACACTGATCATGTGCCTCTGGAGGCAATAAACAAAGAGCTGAGTAGGCACGAATCAAACAGTCAGCAGGCAATAATCATGGAACTCAGGTGTGAGGAATCATGCTGCTCAGCTGGCAATAATCAAGCAGCTGAGCAGGCAGGAATTACGCAGCACAGCTGGCAATTGTCAAGCAGATGACAGGCAGGAATCGTGCAGCTCAGCTGGCAATTGTCAAGCAGATGAGCAGACAGTAATCACGCAGCTCAGCAGGCCCAGATCACGTGACTGAGCATGCACTGTTCACGTGGCTGATCATACACTGATCACGTGATGATCATGCACTGATCACTTGGATATCATGCACTGATCACGTGGCTGATCATACACTGTTCACGTGTCTGACCATGCACTGATCACGTGGCTGATCATACACTGCTCACGTAACTGATCATGCACTGATCACGTGGCTATCATGCACTGATCACGTGGCTGAACATGCACTGTTCACGTGGCTGATCACACACCTGTCACGTGACATATCATGCACTGATCACGTGGCACTCATGCACTGATCACGTGGCTGATCATACTCTGCTCACGTAACTCATGCACACATCACGTGGCTATCATGCACTGCTCACGTGGCTCGTCATGGAATGATCACGTAGCAACCATATACTGGTCACGTGACTGATCATGCAAAGATCACGTAAATGATCATGCACTGTTCACGTGACTGATCATGTACTGATCACGTGACTGATCATGCACTGATCACGTGGCTATCATGCTCTGCTCACGTGGCTGATCATGCAACGATCACGTAGCAACCATGTACTGGTCACGTGACTGATCATGCACTGATCACGTAATTGATCCTGCACTGATCACGTGGCTCATCATGCACTGATCACGTGGCTGATCACACATGTATCACGTGACTGATCATGCACTGATCACGTGGCTCTCATGCACTGATCACGTGGCTGTCATGCACTGATCACGTGGATATCATGCACTGATCACGTGGCTGATCACACACGTATCACATGACTGATCATGCACTGATCACGTGGCTATCATGCACTGATCACGTGGCTATCATGCACTGATCACGTGGCTGATCATGCAATGATCACGTAGCTACCATGTACTGGTCACGTGACTGATCATGCACTGATCACGTAATTGATCATGCACTGATCATGTGGCTGATCATGCACTGATCACGTGGCTGATCATACACTGATCACATAACTGATCATGCACTGATCACGTGACTGATCATGCACTGATCACGTGGCTATCATGCACTGATCACGTGGCTGACATACACTGATCACGTGCCTGATCATGCACTGATCACGTGGCTGATCATGCACTGATCACGTGACTGATCATGCACTGATCACGTGGCTGATCATGCACTGATCACGTGACTGATCATGCACTGATCACGTGTCTGATCATGCACTGATCACGTGGCTATCATGCACTGCTCACGTGGCTGATCATGCCATGATCACGCAGCTACCATGTACTGGTCACATGACTGATCATGCACTGATCACGTGACTGATCATGCAGTGATCACGTGGCTATCATGCACTACTCACGTGGCTGATCATGCAATGATCATGTAGCTACCATGTACAGGTCACGTGAATGATCATACACCCATCAGGTGACTGATCATGCACTGATCACGTGGCTATCATGCACTGATCACGAGACTGATCATGCACTGTTCACGTCTATATCATGCACTGATCACATGACTGCCCGTGCACTGATCACGTGGATGATCATACACTAATCTTGTGACAGATCATGCACTGATCACGTGGCTGATCATGCACTGATACCGTGACTGAGCATGGACTGATCACATGACTATCATGTAGTGATCACGTGACTTAATGGCGCTGATCATGTGACTGATCATGCGCTGATCATGTTTGCTATCATACACTGATCATGTGCCTCTGGAGGCAATAAACAAAGAGCTGAGTAGGCACGAATCAAACAGTCAGCAGGCAATAATCATGGAACTCAGGTGTGAGGAATCATGCTGCTCAGCTGGCAATAATCAAGCAGCTGAGCAGGCAGGAATTACGCAGCACAGCTGGCAATTGTCAAGCAGATGACAGGCAGGAATCGTGCAGCTCAGCTGGCAATTGTCAAGCAGATGAGCAGACAGTAATCACGCAGCTCAGCAGGCCCAGATCACGTGACTGAGCATGCACTGTTCACGTGGCTGATCATACACTGATCACGTGATGATCATGCACTGATCACTTGGATATCATGCACTGATCACGTGGCTGATCATACACTGTTCACGTGTCTGACCATGCACTGATCACGTGGCTGATCATACACTGCTCACGTAACTGATCATGCACTGATCACGTGGCTATCATGCACTGATCACGTGGCTGAACATGCACTGTTCACGTGGCTGATCACACACCTGTCACGTGACATATCATGCACTGATCACGTGGCACTCATGCACTGATCACGTGGCTGATCATACTCTGCTCACGTAACTCATGCACACATCACGTGGCTATCATGCACTGCTCACGTGGCTCGTCATGGAATGATCACGTAGCAACCATATACTGGTCACGTGACTGATCATGCAAAGATCACGTAAATGATCATGCACTGTTCACGTGACTGATCATGTACTGATCACGTGACTGATCATGCACTGATCACGTGGCTATCATGCACTGCTCACGTGGCTGATCATGCAACGATCACGTAGCAACCATGTACTGGTCACGTGACTGATCATGCACTGATCACGTAATTGATCATGCACTGATCACGTGGCTCATCATGCACTGATCACGTGGCTGATCACACATGTATCACGTGACTGATCATGCACTGATCACGTGGCTCTCATGCACTGATCACGTGGCTGTCATGCACTGATCACGTGGATATCATGCACTGATCACGTGGCTGATCACACACGTATCACATGACTGATCATGCACTGATCACGTGGCTATCATGCACTGATCACGTGGCTGATCATGCAATGATCACGTAGCTACCATGTACTGGTCACGTGACTGATCATGCACTGATCACGTAATTGATCATGCACTGATCACGTGGCTGATCATGCACTGATCACGTGGCTGATCATACACTGATCACATAACTGATCATGCACTGATCACGTGACTGATCATGCACTGATCACGTGGCTATCATGCACTGATCACTTGGCTGACATACACTGATCACGTGCCTGGTCATGCACTGATCACGTGGCTGATCATGCACTGATCACGTGACTGATCATGCACTGATCTCGTGTCTGATCATGCACTGATCACGTGGCTATCATGCACTGCTCACGTGGCTGATCATGCCATGATCACGCAGCTACCATGTACTGGTCACATGACTGATCATGCACTGATCACGTGACTGATCATGCAGTGATCACGTGGCTATCATGCACTACTCACGTGGCTGATCATGCAATGATCATGTAGCTACCATGTACAGGTCACGTGAATGATCATACACCCATCAGGTGACTGATCATGCACTGATCACGTGGCTATCATGCACTGATCACGAGACTGATCATGCACTGTTCACGTCTATATCATGCACTGATCACATGACTGCCCGTGCACTGATCACGTGGATGATCATACACTAATCTTGTGACAGATCATGCACTGATCACGTGGCTGATCATGCACTGATACCGTGACTGAGCATGGACTGATCACATGACTATCATGTAGTGATCACGTGACTTAATGGCGCTGATCATGTGACTGATCATGCGCTGATCATGTTTGCTATCATACACTGATCATGTGCCTCTGGAGGCAATAAACAAAGAGCTGAGTAGGCACGAATCAAACAGTCAGCAGGCAATAATCATGGAACTCAGGTGTGAGGAATCATGCTGCTCAGCTGGCAATAATCAAGCAGCTGAGCAGGCAGGAATTACGCAGCACAGCTGGCAATTGTCAAGCAGATGACAGGCAGGAATCGTGCAGCTCAGCTGGCAATTGTCAAGCAGATGAGCAGACAGTAATCACGCAGCTCAGCAGGCCCAGATCACGTGACTGAGCATGCACTGTTCACGTGGCTGATCATACACTGATCACGTGATGATCATGCACTGATCACTTGGATATCATGCACTGATCACGTGGCTGATCATACACTGTTCACGTGTCTGACCATGCACTGATCACGTGGCTGATCATACACTGCTCACGTAACTGATCATGCACTGATCACGTGGCTATCATGCACTGATCACGTGGCTGAACATGCACTGTTCACGTGGCTGATCACACACCTGTCACGTGACATATCATGCACTGATCACGTGGCACTCATGCACTGATCACGTGGCTGATCATACTCTGCTCACGTAACTCATGCACACATCACGTGGCTATCATGCACTGCTCACGTGGCTCGTCATGGAATGATCACGTAGCAACCATATACTGGTCACGTGACTGATCATGCAAAGATCACGTAAATGATCATGCACTGTTCACGTGACTGATCATGTACTGATCACGTGACTGATCATGCACTGATCACGTGGCTATCATGCTCTGCTCACGTGGCTGATCATGCAACGATCACGTAGCAACCATGTACTGGTCACGTGACTGATCATGCACTGATCACGTAATTGATCCTGCACTGATCACGTGGCTCATCATGCACTGATCACGTGGCTGATCACACATGTATCACGTGACTGATCATGCACTGATCACGTGGCTCTCATGCACTGATCACGTGGCTGTCATGCACTGATCACGTGGATATCATGCACTGATCACGTGGCTGATCACACACGTATCACATGACTGATCATGCACTGATCACGTGGCTATCATGCACTGATCACGTGGCTATCATGCACTGATCACGTGGCTGATCATGCAATGATCACGTAGCTACCATGTACTGGTCACGTGACTGATCATGCACTGATCACGTAATTGATCATGCACTGATCATGTGGCTGATCATGCACTGATCACGTGGCTGATCATACACTGATCACATAACTGATCATGCACTGATCACGTGACTGATCATGCACTGATCACGTGGCTATCATGCACTGATCACGTGGCTGACATGCACTGATCACGTGCCTGGTCATGCACTGATCACGTGGCTGATCATGCACTGATCACGTGACTGATCATGCACTGATCACGTGGCTGATCATGCACTGATCACGTGACTGATCATGCACTGATCACGTGTCTGATCATGCACTGATCACGTGGCTATCATGCACTGCTCACGTGGCTGATCATGCCATGATCACGCAGCTACCATGTACTGGTCACATGACTGATCATGCACTGATCACGTGACTGATCATGCAGTGATCACGTGGCTATCATGAACTACTCACGTGGCTGATCATGCAATGATCATGTAGCTACCATGTACAGGTCACGTGAATGATCATACACCCATCAGGTGACTGATCATGCACTGATCACGTGGCTATCATGCACTGATCACGAGACTGATCATGCACTGATCACGTCTATATCATGCACTGATCACATGACTGCCCGTGCACTGATCACGTGGATGATCATACACTAATCTTGTGACAGATCATGCACTGATCACGTGGCTGATCATGCACTGATACCGTGACTGAGCATGGACTGATCACATGACTATCATGTAGTGATCACGTGACTTAATGGCGCTGATCATGTGACTGATCATGCGCTGATCATGTTTGCTATCATACACTGATCATGTGCCTCTGGAGGCAATAAACAAAGAGCTGAGTAGGCACGAATCAAACAGTCAGCAGGCAATAATCATGGAACTCAGGTGTGAGGAATCATGCTGCTCAGCTGGCAATAATCAAGCAGCTGAGCAGGCAGGAATTACGCAGCACAGCTGGCAATTGTCAAGCAGATGACAGGCAGGAATCGTGCAGCTCAGCTGGCAATTGTCAAGCAGATGAGCAGACAGTAATCACGCAGCTCAGCAGGCCCAGATCACGTGACTGAGCATGCACTGTTCACGTGGCTGATCATACACTGATCACGTGATGATCATGCACTGATCACTTGGATATCATGCACTGATCACGTGGCTGATCATACACTGTTCACGTGTCTGACCATGCACTGATCACGTGGCTGATCATACACTGCTCACGTAACTGATCATGCACTGATCACGTGGCTATCATGCACTGATCACGTGGCTGAACATGCACTGTTCACGTGGCTGATCACACACCTGTCACGTGACATATCATGCACTGATCACGTGGCACTCATGCACTGATCACGTGGCTGATCATACTCTGCTCACGTAACTCATGCACACATCACGTGGCTATCATGCACTGCTCACGTGGCTCGTCATGGAATGATCACGTAGCAACCATATACTGGTCACGTGACTGATCATGCAAAGATCACGTAAATGATCATGCACTGTTCACGTGACTGATCATGTACTGATCACGTGACTGATCATGCACTGATCACGTGGCTATCATGCACAGCTCACGTGGCTGATCATGCAACGTTCACGTAGCAACCATGTACTGGTCACGTGACTGATCATGCACTGATCACGTAATTGATCCTGCACTGATCACGTGGCTCATCATGCACTGATCACGTGGCTGATCACACATGTATCACGTGACTGATCATGCACTGATCACGTGGCTCTCATGCACTGATCACGTGGCTGTCATGCACTGATCACGTGGATATCATGCACTGATCACGTGGCTATCATGCACTGATCACGTGGCTGATCATGCACTGATCACGTGCTATCATGCACTGATCACGTGACTGATCATGCACTGATCACGTAATTGATCATGCACTGATCACGTGGCTGATCATGCACTGATCACGTGGCTGATCATGCACTGATCACATAACTGATCATGCACTGATCACGTGACTGATCATGCACTGATCACGTGGCTATCATGCACTGATCACGTGGCTGATCATACACTGATCACGTGACTGATCATGCACTGATCACGTGGCTGATCATGCACTGATCACGTGACTGATCATGCACTGATCACGTGGCTGATCATGCACTGATCACGTGGCTATCATGCACTGCTCACGTGGCTGATCATGCATGATCACGCAGCTACCATGCACTGGTCACATGACTGATCATGCACTGATCACGTGACTGATCATGCACTGATCACGTGGCTATCATGCACTGATCACGTGGCTGATCATGCACTGATCACGTGGATATCATGCACTGATCACGTGGCTGATCACACACGTATCACATGACTGATCATGCACTGATCACGTGGCTATCATGCACTGATCACGTGGCTATCATGCACTGATCACGTGGCTGATCATGCAATGATCACGTAGCTACCATGTACTGGTCACGTGACTGATCATGCACTGATCACGTGATTGATCATGCACTGATCACGTGGCTGATCATGCACTGATCACGTGGCTGATCATGCACTGATCACGTAACTGATCATGCACTGATCACGTGACTGATCATGCACTGATCACGTGGCTATCATGCACTGATCACGTGGCTGATCATGCACTGATCACGTGGCTGATCATGCACTGATCACGTGACTGATCATGCACTGATCACGTGTCTGATCATGCACTGATCACGTGGCTATCATGCACTGCTCACGTGGCTGATCATGCCATGATCACGCAGCTACCATGTACTGGTCACATGACTGATCATGCACTGATCACGTGACTGATCATGCAGTGATCACGTGGCTATCATGCACTACTCACGTGGCTGATCATGCAATGATCATGTAGCTACCATGTACAGGTCACGTGAATGATCATACACCCATCAGGTGACTGATCATGCACTGATCACGTGGCTATCATGCACTGATCACGAGACTGATCATGCACTGATCACGTCTATATCATGCACTGATCACATGACTGCCCGTGCACTGATCACGTGGATGATCATACACTAATCTTGTGACAGATCATGCACTGATCACGTGGCTGATCATGCACTGATACCGTGACTGAGCATGGACTGATCACATGACTATCATGTAGTGATCACGTGACTTAATGGCGCTGATCATGTGACTGATCATGCGCTGATCATGTTTGCTATCATACACTGATCATGTGCCTCTGGAGGCAATAAACAAAGAGCTGAGTAGGCACGAATCAAACAGTCAGCAGGCAATAATCATGGAACTCAGGTGTGAGGAATCATGCTGCTCAGCTGGCAATAATCAAGCAGCTGAGCAGGCAGGAATTACGCAGCACAGCTGGCAATTGTCAAGCAGATGACAGGCAGGAATCGTGCAGCTCAGCTGGCAATTGTCAAGCAGATGAGCAGACAGTAATCACGCAGCTCAGCAGGCCCAGATCACGTGACTGAGCATGCACTGTTCACGTGGCTGATCATACACTGATCACGTGATGATCATGCACTGATCACTTGGATATCATGCACTGATCACGTGGCTGATCATACACTGTTCACGTGTCTGACCATGCACTGATCACGTGGCTGATCATACACTGCTCACGTAACTGATCATGCACTGATCACGTGGCTATCATGCACTGATCACGTGGCTGAACATGCACTGTTCACGTGGCTGATCACACACCTGTCACGTGACATATCATGCACTGATCACGTGGCACTCATGCACTGATCACGTGGCTGATCATACTCTGCTCACGTAACTCATGCACACATCACGTGGCTATCATGCACTGCTCACGTGGCTCGTCATGGAATGATCACGTAGCAACCATATACTGGTCACGTGACTGATCATGCAAAGATCACGTAAATGATCATGCACTGTTCACGTGACTGATCATGTACTGATCACGTGACTGATCATGCACTGATCACGTGGCTATCATGCTCTGCTCACGTGGCTGATCATGCAACGATCACGTAGCAACCATGTACTGGTCACGTGACTGATCATGCACTGATCACGTAATTGATCCTGCACTGATCACGTGGCTCATCATGCACTGATCACGTGGCTGATCACACATGTATCACGTGACTGATCATGCACTGATCACGTGGCTCTCATGCACTGATCACGTGGCTGTCATGCACTGATCACGTGGATATCATGCACTGATCACGTGGCTGATCACACACGTATCACATGACTGATCATGCACTGATCACGTGGCTATCATGCACTGATCACGTGGCTATCATGCACTGATCACGTGGCTGATCATGCAATGATCACGTAGCTACCATGTACTGGTCACGTGACTGATCATGCACTGATCACGTAATTGATCATGCACTGATCATGTGGCTGATCATGCACTGATCACGTGGCTGATCATGCACTGATCACATAACTGATCATGCACTGATCACGTGACTGATCATGCACTGATCACGTGGCTATCATGCACTGATCACTTGGCTGACATACACTGATCACGTGCCTGGTCATGCACTGATCACGTGGCTGATCATGCACTGATCACGTGACTGATCATGCACTGATCACGTGTCTGATCATGCACTGATCACGTGACTGATCATGCACTGATCACGTGTCTGATCATGCACTGATCACGTGGCTATCATGCACTGCTCACGTGGCTGATCATGCCATGATCACGCAGCTACCATGTACTGGTCACATGACTGATCATGCACTGATCACGTGACTGATCATGCAGTGATCACGTGGCTATCATGAACTACTCACGTGGCTGATCATGCAATGATCATGTAGCTACCATGTACAGGTCACGTGAATGATCATACACCCATCAGGTGACTGATCATGCACTGATCACGTGGCTATCATGCACTGATCACGAGACTGATCATGCACTGTTCACGTCTATATCATGCACTGATCACATGACTGCCCGTGCACTGATCACGTGGATGATCATACACTAATCTTGTGACAGATCATGCACTGATCACGTGGCTGATCATGCACTGATACCGTGACTGAGCATGGACTGATCACATGACTATCATGTAGTGATCACGTGACTTAATGGCGCTGATCATGTGACTGATCATGCGCTGATCATGTTTGCTATCATACACTGATCATGTGCCTCTGGAGGCAATAAACAAAGAGCTGAGTAGGCACGAATCAAACAGTCAGCAGGCAATAATCATGGAACTCAGGTGTGAGGAATCATGCTGCTCAGCTGGCAATAATCAAGCAGCTGAGCAGGCAGGAATTACGCAGCACAGCTGGCAATTGTCAAGCAGATGACAGGCAGGAATCGTGCAGCTCAGCTGGCAATTGTCAAGCAGATGAGCAGACAGTAATCACGCAGCTCAGCAGGCCCAGATCACGTGACTGAGCATGCACTGTTCACGTGGCTGATCATACACTGATCACGTGATGATCATGCACTGATCACTTGGATATCATGCACTGATCACGTGGCTGATCATACACTGTTCACGTGTCTGACCATGCACTGATCACGTGGCTGATCATACACTGCTCACGTAACTGATCATGCACTGATCACGTGGCTATCATGCACTGATCACGTGGCTGAACATGCACTGTTCACGTGGCTGATCACACACCTGTCACGTGACATATCATGCACTGATCACGTGGCACTCATGCACTGATCACGTGGCTGATCATACTCTGCTCACGTAACTCATGCACACATCACGTGGCTATCATGCACTGCTCACGTGGCTCGTCATGGAATGATCACGTAGCAACCATATACTGGTAACGTGACTGATCATGCAAAGATCACGTAAATGATCATGCACTGTTCACGTGACTGATCATGTACTGATCACGTGACTGATCATGCACTGATCACGTGGCTATCATGCTCTGCTCACGTGGCTGATCATGCAACGATCACGTAGCAACCATGTACTGGTCACGTGACTGATCATGCACTGATCACGTAATTGATCCTGCACTGATCACGTGGCTCATCATGCACTGATCACGTGGCTGATCACACATGTATCACGTGACTGATCATGCACTGATCACGTGGCTCTCATGCACTGATCACGTGGCTGTCATGCACTGATCACGTGGATATCATGCACTGATCACGTGGCTGATCACACACGTATCACATGACTGATCATGCACTGATCACGTGGCTATCATGCACTGATCACGTGGCTATCATGCACTGATCACGTGGCTGATCAGGCAATGATCACGTAGCTACCATGTACTGGTCACGTGACTGATCATGCACTGATCACGTAATTGATCATGCACTGATCATGTGGCTGATCATGCACTGATCACGTGGCTGATCATACACTGATCACATAACTGATCATGCACTGATCACGTGACTGATCATGCACTGATCACGTGGCTATCATGCACTGATCACGTGGCTGACATACACTGATCACGTGCCTGATCATGCACTGATCACGTGACTGATCATGCACTGATCACGTGTCTGATCATGCACTGATCACGTGGCTATCATGCACTGCTCACGTGGCTGATCATGCCATGATCACGCAGCTACCATGTACTGGTCACATGACTGATCATGCACTGATCACGTGACTGATCATGCAGTGATCACGTGGCTATCATGAACTACTCACGTGGCTGATCATGCAATGATCATGTAGCTACCATGTACAGGTCACGTGAATGATCATACACCCATCAGGTGACTGATCATGCACTGATCACGTGGCTATCATGCACTGATCACGAGACTGATCATGCACTGTTCACGTCTATATCATGCACTGATCACATGACTGCCCATGCACTGATCACGTGGATGATCATACACTAATCTTGTGACAGATCATGCACTGATCACGTGGCTGATCATGCACTGATACCGTGACTGAGCATGGACTGATCACATGACTATCATGTAGTGATCACGTGACTTAATGGCGCTGATCATGTGACTGATCATGCGCTGATCATGTTTGCTATCATACACTGATCATGTGCCTCTGGAGGCAATAAACAAAGAGCTGAGTAGGCACGAATCAAACAGTCAGCAGGCAATAATCATGGAACTCAGGTGTGAGGAATCATGCTGCTCAGCTGGCAATAATCAAGCAGCTGAGCAGGCAGGAATTACGCAGCACAGCTGGCAATTGTCAAGCAGATGACAGGCAGGAATCGTGCAGCTCAGCTGGCAATTGTCAAGCAGATGAGCAGACAGTAATCACGCAGCTCAGCAGGCCCAGATCACGTGACTGAGCATGCACTGTTCACGTGGCTGATCATACACTGATCACGTGATGATCATGCACTGATCACTTGGATATCATGCACTGATCACGTGGCTGATCATACACTGTTCACGTGTCTGACCATGCACTGATCACGTGGCTGATCATACACTGCTCACGTAACTGATCATGCACTGATCACGTGGCTATCATGCACTGATCACGTGGCTGAACATGCACTGTTCACGTGGCTGATCACACACCTGTCACGTGACATATCATGCACTGATCACGTGGCACTCATGCACTGATCACGTGGCTGATCATACTCTGCTCACGTAACTCATGCACACATCACGTGGCTATCATGCACTGCTCACGTGGCTCGTCATGGAATGATCACGTAGCAACCATATACTGGTCACGTGACTGATCATGCAAAGATCACGTAAATGATCATGCACTGTTCACGTGACTGATCATGTACTGATCACGTGACTGATCATGCACTGATCACGTGGCTATCATGCTCTGCTCACGTGGCTGATCATGCAACGATCACGTAGCAACCATGTACTGGTCACGTGACTGATCATGCACTGATCACGTAATTGATCCTGCACTGATCACGTGGCTCATCATGCACTGATCACGTGGCTGATCACACATGTATCACGTGACTGATCATGCACTGATCACGTGGCTCTCATGCACTGATCACGTGGCTGTCATGCACTGATCACGTGGATATCATGCACTGATCACGTGGCTGATCACACACGTATCACATGACTGATCATGCACTGATCACGTGGCTATCATGCACTGATCACGTGGCTGATCATGCAATGATCACGTAGCTACCATGTACTGGTCACGTGACTGATCATGCACTGATCACGTAATTGATCATGCACTGATCACGTGGCTGATCATGCACTGATCACGTGGCTGATCATACACTGATCACATAACTGATCATGCACTGATCACGTGACTGATCATGCACTGATCACGTGGCTATCATGCACTGATCACTTGGCTGACATACACTGATCACGTGCCTGGTCATGCACTGATCACGTGGCTGATCATGCACTGATCACGTGACTGATCATGCACTGATCTCGTGTCTGATCATGCACTGATCACGTGGCTATCATGCACTGCTCACGTGGCTGATCATGCCATGATCACGCAGCTACCATGTACTGGTCACATGACTGATCATGCACTGATCACGTGACTGATCATGCAGTGATCACGTGGCTATCATGAACTACTCACGTGGCTGATCATGCAATGATCATGTAGCTACCATGTACAGGTCACGTGAATGATCATACACCCATCAGGTGACTGATCATGCACTGATCACGTGGCTATCATGCACTGATCACGAGACTGATCATGCACTGTTCACGTCTATATCATGCACTGATCACATGACTGCCCGTGCACTGATCACGTGGATGATCATACACTAATCTTGTGACAGATCATGCACTGATCACGTGGCTGATCATGCACTGATACCGTGACTGAGCATGGACTGATCACATGACTATCATGTAGTGATCACGTGACTTAATGGCGCTGATCATGTGACTGATCATGCGCTGATCATGTTTGCTATCATACACTGATCATGTGCCTCTGGAGGCAATAAACAAAGAGCTGAGTAGGCACGAATCAAACAGTCAGCAGGCAATAATCATGGAACTCAGCTGTGAGGAATCATGCTGCTCAGCTGGCAATAATCAAGCAGCTGAGCAGGCAGGAATTACGCAGCACAGCTGGCAATTGTCAAGCAGATGACAGGCAGGAATCGTGCAGCTCAGCTGGCAATTGTCAAGCAGATGAGCAGACAGTAATCACGCAGCTCAGCAGGCCCAGATCACGTGACTGAGCATGCACTGTTCACGTGGCTGATCATACACTGATCACGTGATGATCATGCACTGATCACTTGGATATCATGCACTGATCACGTGGCTGATCATACACTGTTCACGTGTCTGACCATGCACTGATCACGTGGCTGATCATACACTGCTCACGTAACTGATCATGCACTGATCACGTGGCTATCATGCACTGATCACGTGGCTGAACATGCACTGTTCACGTGGCTGATCACACACCTGTCACGTGACATATCATGCACTGATCACGTGGCACTCATGCACTGATCACGTGGCTGATCATACTCTGCTCACGTAACTCATGCACACATCACGTGGCTATCATGCACTGCTCACGTGGCTCGTCATGGAATGATCACGTAGCAACCATATACTGGTAACGTGACTGATCATGCAAAGATCACGTAAATGATCATGCACTGTTCACGTGACTGATCATGTACTGATCACGTGACTGATCATGCACTGATCACGTGGCTATCATGCTCTGCTCACGTGGCTGATCATGCAACGATCACGTAGCAACCATGTACTGGTCACGTGACTGATCATGCACTGATCACGTAATTGATCCTGCACTGATCACGTGGCTCATCATGCACTGATCACGTGGCTGATCACACATGTATCACGTGACTGATCATGCACTGATCACGTGGCTCTCATGCACTGATCACGTGGCTGTCATGCACTGATCACGTGGATATCATGCACTGATCACGTGGCTGATCACACACGTATCACATGACTGATCATGCACTGATCACGTGGCTATCATGCACTGATCACGTGGCTATCATGCACTGATCACGTGGCTGATCATGCAATGATCACGTAGCTACCATGTACTGGTCACGTGACTGATCATGCACTGATCACGTAATTGATCATGCACTGATCATGTGGCTGATCATGCACTGATCACGTGGCTGATCATACACTGATCACATAACTGATCATGCACTGATCACGTGACTGATCATGCACTGATCACGTGGCTATCATGCACTGATCACTTGGCTGATACACTGATCACGTGCCTGTCATGCACTGATCACGTGGCTGATCATGCACTGATCACGTGACTGATCATGCACTGATCACGTGGCTGATCATGCACTGATCACGTGACTGATCATGCACTGATCACGTGTCTGATCATGCACTGATCACGTGGCTATCATGCACTGCTCACGTGGCTGATCATGCCATGATCACGCAGCTACCATGTACTGGTCACATGACTGATCATGCACTGATCACGTGACTGATCATGCAGTGATCACGTGGCTATCATGAACTACTCACGTGGCTGATCATGCAATGATCATGTAGCTACCATGTACAGGTCACGTGAATGATCATACACCCATCAGGTGACTGATCATGCACTGATCACGTGGCTATCATGCACTGATCACGAGACTGATCATGCACTGTTCACGTCTATATCATGCACTGATCACATGACTGCCCATGCACTGATCACGTGGATGATCATACACTAATCTTGTGACAGATCATGCACTGATCACGTGGCTGATCATGCACTGATACCGTGACTGAGCATGGACTGATCACATGACTATCATGTAGTGATCACGTGACTTAATGGCGCTGATCATGTGACTGATCATGCGCTGATCATGTTTGCTATCATACACTGATCATGTGCCTCTGGAGGCAATAAACAAAGAGCTGAGTAGGCACGAATCAAACAGTCAGCAGGCAATAATCATGGAACTCAGGTGTGAGGAATCATGCTGCTCAGCTGGCAATAATCAAGCAGCTGAGCAGGCAGGAATTACGCAGCACAGCTGGCAATTGTCAAGCAGATGACAGGCAGGAATCGTGCAGCTCAGCTGGCAATTGTCAAGCAGATGAGCAGACAGTAATCACGCAGCTCAGCAGGCCCAGATCACGTGACTGAGCATGCACTGTTCACGTGGCTGATCATACACTGATCACGTGATGATCATGCACTGATCACTTGGATATCATGCACTGATCACGTGGCTGATCATACACTGTTCACGTGTCTGACCATGCACTGATCACGTGGCTGATCATACACTGCTCACGTAACTGATCATGCACTGATCACGTGGCTATCATGCACTGATCACGTGGCTGAACATGCACTGTTCACGTGGCTGATCACACACCTGTCACGTGACATATCATGCACTGATCACGTGGCACTCATGCACTGATCACGTGGCTGATCATACTCTGCTCACGTAACTCATGCACACATCACGTGGCTATCATGCACTGCTCACGTGGCTCGTCATGGAATGATCACGTAGCAACCATATACTGGTCACGTGACTGATCATGCAAAGATCACGTAAATGATCATGCACTGTTCACGTGACTGATCATGTACTGATCACGTGACTGATCATGCACTGATCACGTGGCTATCATGCTCTGCTCACGTGGCTGATCATGCAACGATCACGTAGCAACCATGTACTGGTCACGTGACTGATCATGCACTGATCACGTAATTGATCATGCACTGATCACGTGGCTCATCATGCACTGATCACGTGGCTGATCACACATGTATCACGTGACTGATCATGCACTGATCACGTGGCTCTCATGCACTGATCACGTGGCTGTCATGCACTGATCACGTGGATATCATGCACTGATCACGTGGCTATCATGCACTGATCACGTGGCTGATCATGCACTGATCACGTGGCTATCATGCACTGATCACGTGACTGATCATGCACTGATCACGTAATTGATCATGCACTGATCACGTGGCTGATCATGCACTGATCACGTGGCTGATCATGCACTGATCACGTAACTGATCATGCACTGATCACGTGACTGATCATGCACTGATCACGTGGCTATCATGCACTGATCACGTGGCTGATCATGCACTGATCACGTGCCTGATCATGCACTGATCACGTGGCTGATCATGCACTGATCACGTGACTGATCATGCACTGATCACGTGTCTGATCATGCACTGATCACGTGGCTATCATGCACTGATCACGTGGCTGATCATGCATGATCACGCAGCTACCATGCACTGATCACGTGACTGATCATGCACTGATCACGTGACTGATCATGCACTGATCACGTGGCTCTCATGCACTGATCACGTGGCTGTCATGCACTGATCACGTGGATATCATGCACTGATCACGTGGCTGATCACACACGTATCACATGACTGATCATGCACTGATCACGTGGCTATCATGCACTGATCACGTGGCTGATCATGCACTGATCACGTGGCTGATCATGCAATGATCACGTAGCTACCATGTACTGGTCACGTGACTGATCATGCACTGATCACGTAATTGATAATGCACTGATCATGTGGCTGATCATGCACTGATCACGTGGCTGATCATACACTGATCACGTGACTGATCATGCACTGATCACGTGACTGATCATGCACTGATCACGTGGCTATCATGCACTGATCACGTGGCTGGACATGCACTGATCACGTGCCTGATCATGCACTGATCACGTGACTGATCATGCACTGATCACGTGTCTGATCATGCACTGATCACGTGGCTATCATGCACTGATCACGTGGCTGATCATGCCATGATCACGCAGCTACCATGTACTGGTCACATGACTGATCATGCACTGATCACGTGACTGATCATGCAGTGATCACGTGGCTATCATGCACTACTCACGTGGCTGATCATGCAATGATCATGTAGCTACCATGTACAGGTCACGTGAATGATCATACACCCATCAGGTGACTGATCATGCACTGATCACGTGGCTATCATGCACTGATCACGAGACTGATCATGCACTGTTCACGTCTATATCATGCACTGATCACATGACTGCCCATGCACTGATCACGTGGATGATCATACACTAATCTTGTGACAGATCATGCACTGATCACGTGGCTGATCATGCACTGATACCGTGACTGAGCATGGACTGATCACATGACTATCATGTAGTGATCACGTGACTTAATGGCGCTGATCATGTGACTGATCATGCGCTGATCATGTTTGCTATCATACACTGATCATGTGCCTCTGGAGGCAATAAACAAAGAGCTGAGTAGGCACGAATCAAACAGTCAGCAGGCAATAATCATGGAACTCAGCTGTGAGGAATCATGCTGCTCAGCTGGCAATAATCAAGCAGCTGAGCAGGCAGGAATTACGCAGCACAGCTGGCAATTGTCAAGCAGATGACAGGCAGGAATCGTGCAGCTCAGCTGGCAATTGTCAAGCAGATGAGCAGACAGTAATCACGCAGCTCAGCAGGCCCAGATCACGTGACTGAGCATGCACTGTTCACGTGGCTGATCATACACTGATCACGTGATGATCATGCACTGATCACTTGGATATCATGCACTGATCACGTGGCTGATCATACACTGTTCACGTGTCTGACCATGCACTGATCACGTGGCTGATCATACACTGCTCACGTAACTGATCATGCACTGATCACGTGGCTATCATGCACTGATCACGTGGCTGAACATGCACTGTTCACGTGGCTGATCACACACCTGTCACGTGACATATCATGCACTGATCACGTGGCACTCATGCACTGATCACGTGGCTGATCATACTCTGCTCACGTAACTCATGCACACATCACGTGGCTATCATGCACTGCTCACGTGGCTCGTCATGGAATGATCACGTAGCAACCATATACTGGTCACGTGACTGATCATGCAAAGATCACGTAAATGATCATGCACTGTTCACGTGACTGATCATGTACTGATCACGTGACTGATCATGCACTGATCACGTGGCTATCATGCTCTGCTCACGTGGCTGATCATGCAACGATCACGTAGCAACCATGTACTGGTCACGTGACTGATCATGCACTGATCACGTAATTGATCCTGCACTGATCACGTGGCTCATCATGCACTGATCACGTGGCTGATCACACATGTATCACGTGACTGATCATGCACTGATCCCGTGGCTCTCATGCACTGATCACGTGGCTGTCATGCACTGATCACGTGGATATCATGCACTGATCACGTGGCTGATCACACACGTATCACATGACTGATCATGCACTGATCACGTGGCTATCATGCACTGATCACGTGGCTATCATGCACTGATCACGTGGCTGATCAGGCAATGATCACGTAGCTACCATGTACTGGTCACGTGACTGATCATGCACTGATCACGTAATTGATCATGCACTGATCATGTGGCTGATCATGCACTGATCACGTGGCTGATCATACACTGATCACATAACTGATCATGCACTGATCACGTGACTGATCATGCACTGATCACGTGGCTATCATGCACTGATCACTTGGCTGACATACACTGATCACGTGCCTGGTCATGCACTGATCACGTGGCTGATCATGCACTGATCACGTGACTGATCATGCACTGATCACGTGTCTGATCATGCACTGATCACGTGACTGATCATGCACTGATCACGTGTCTGATCATGCACTGATCACGTGGCTATCATGCACTGCTCACGTGGCTGATCATGCCATGATCACGCAGCTACCATGTACTGGTCACATGACTGATCATGCACTGATCACGTGACTGATCATGCAGTGATCACGTGGCTATCATGAACTACTCACGTGGCTGATCATGCAATGATCATGTAGCTACCATGTACAGGTCACGTGAATGATCATACACCCATCAGGTGACTGATCATGCACTGATCACGTGGCTATCATGCACTGATCACGAGACTGATCATGCACTGTTCACGTCTATATCATGCACTGATCACATGACTGCCCGTGCACTGATCACGTGGATGATCATACACTAATCTTGTGACAGATCATGCACTGATCACGTGGCTGATCATGCACTGATACCGTGACTGAGCATGGACTGATCACATGACTATCATGTAGTGATCACGTGACTTAATGGCGCTGATCATGTGACTGATCATGCGCTGATCATGTTTGCTATCATACACTGATCATGTGCCTCTGGAGGCAATAAACAAAGAGCTGAGTAGGCACGAATCAAACAGTCAGCAGGCAATAATCATGGAACTCAGGTGTGAGGAATCATGCTGCTCAGCTGGCAATAATCAAGCAGCTGAGCAGGCAGGAATTACGCAGCACAGCTGGCAATTGTCAAGCAGATGACAGGCAGGAATCGTGCAGCTCAGCTGGCAATTGTCAAGCAGATGAGCAGACAGTAATCACGCAGCTCAGCAGGCCCAGATCACGTGACTGAGCATGCACTGTTCACGTGGCTGATCATACACTGATCACGTGATGATCATGCACTGATCACTTGGATATCATGCACTGATCACGTGGCTGATCATACACTGTTCACGTGTCTGACCATGCACTGATCACGTGGCTGATCATACACTGCTCACGTAACTGATCATGCACTGATCACGTGGCTATCATGCACTGATCACGTGGCTGAACATGCACTGTTCACGTGGCTGATCACACACCTGTCACGTGACATATCATGCACTGATCACGTGGCACTCATGCACTGATCACGTGGCTGATCATACTCTGCTCACGTAACTCATGCACACATCACGTGGCTATCATGCACTGCTCACGTGGCTCGTCATGGAATGATCACGTAGCAACCATATACTGGTCACGTGACTGATCATGCAAAGATCACGTAAATGATCATGCACTGTTCACGTGACTGATCATGTACTGATCACGTGACTGATCATGCACTGATCACGTGGCTATCATGCTCTGCTCACGTGGCTGATCATGCAACGATCACGTAGCAACCATGTACTGGTCACGTGACTGATCATGCACTGATCACGTAATTGATCCTGCACTGATCACGTGGCTCATCATGCACTGATCACGTGGCTGATCACACATGTATCACGTGACTGATCATGCACTGATCACGTGGCTCTCATGCACTGATCACGTGGCTGTCATGCACTGATCACGTGGATATCATGCACTGATCACGTGGCTGATCACACACGTATCACATGACTGATCATGCACTGATCACGTGGCTATCATGCACTGATCACGTGGCTATCATGCACTGATCACGTGGCTGATCATGCAATGATCACGTAGCTACCATGTACTGGTCACGTGACTGATCATGCACTGATCACGTAATTGATCATGCACTGATCACGTGGCTGATCATGCACTGATCACGTGGCTGATCATACACTGATCACGTAACTGATCATGCACTGATCACGTGACTGATCATGCACTGATCACGTGGCTATCATGCACTGATCACGTGGCTGATCATGCACTGATCACGTGCCTGATCATGCACTGATCACGTGGCTGATCATGCACTGATCACGTGACTGATCATGCACTGATCACGTGTCTGATCATGCACTGATCACGTGGCTATCATGCACTGATCACGTGGCTGATCATGCATGATCACGCAGCTACCATGTACTGATCACATGACTGATCATGCACTGATCACGTGACTGATCATGCACTGATCACGTGGCTATCATGCACTGATCACGTGGCTGATCATGCACTGATCACGTGGCTATCATGCACTGATCACGTGGCTGATCACACACGTATCACGTGACTGATCATGCACTGATCACGTGGCTATCATGCACTGATCACGTGGCTATCATGCACTGATCACGTGGCTGATCATGCACTGATCACGTAGCTACCATGCACTGATCACGTGACTGATCATGCACTGATCACGTGATTGATCATGCACTGATCACGTGGCTGATCATGCACTGATCACGTGGCTGATCATGCACTGATCACATGACTGATCATGCACTGATCACGTGACTGATCATGCACTGATCACGTGGCTATCATGCACTGATCACTTGGCTGATCATACACTGATCACGTGCCTGATCATGCACTGATCACGTGACTGATCATGCACTGATCACGTGTCTGATCATGCACTGATCACGTGGCTATCATGCACTGCTCACGTGGCTGATCATGCATGATCACGCAGCTACCATGTACTGGTCACATGACTGATCATGCACTGATCACGTGACTGATCATGCAGTGATCACGTGGCTATCATGCACTACTCACGTGGCTGATCATGCAATGATCATGTAGCTACCATGTACAGGTCACGTGAATGATCATACACCCATCAGGTGACTGATCATGCACTGATCACGTGGCTATCATGCACTGATCACGAGACTGATCATGCACTGATCACGTCTATATCATGCACTGATCACATGACTGCCCATGCACTGATCACGTGGATGATCATACACTAATCTTGTGACAGATCATGCACTGATCACGTGGCTGATCATGCACTGATACCGTGACTGAGCATGGACTGATCACATGACTATCATGTAGTGATCACGTGACTTAATGGCGCTGATCATGTGACTGATCATGCGCTGATCATGTTTGCTATCATACACTGATCATGTGCCTCTGGAGGCAATAAACAAAGAGCTGAGTAGGCACGAATCAAACAGTCAGCAGGCAATAATCATGGAACTCAGCTGTGAGGAATCATGCTGCTCAGCTGGCAATAATCAAGCAGCTGAGCAGGCAGGAATTACGCAGCACAGCTGGCAATTGTCAAGCAGATGACAGGCAGGAATCGTGCAGCTCAGCTGGCAATTGTCAAGCAGATGAGCAGACAGTAATCACGCAGCTCAGCAGGCCCAGATCACGTGACTGAGCATGCACTGTTCACGTGGCTGATCATACACTGATCACGTGATGATCATGCACTGATCACTTGGATATCATGCACTGATCACGTGGCTGATCATACACTGTTCACGTGTCTGACCATGCACTGATCACGTGGCTGATCATACACTGCTCACGTAACTGATCATGCACTGATCACGTGGCTATCATGCACTGATCACGTGGCTGAACATGCACTGTTCACGTGGCTGATCACACACCTGTCACGTGACATATCATGCACTGATCACGTGGCACTCATGCACTGATCACGTGGCTGATCATACTCTGCTCACGTAACTCATGCACATCACGTGGCTATCATGCACTGCTCACGTGGCTCGTCATGGAATGATCACGTAGCAACCATATACTGGTCACGTGACTGATCATGCACTGATCACGTAAATGATCATGCACTGTTCACGTGACTGATCATGTACTGATCACGTGACTGATCATGCACTGATCACGTGGCTATCATGCTCTGCTCACGTGGCTGATCATGCAACGATCACGTAGCAACCATGTACTGGTCACGTGACTGATCATGCACTGATCACGTAATTGATCATGCACTGATCACGTGGCTCATCATGCACTGATCACGTGGCTGATCACACATGTATCACGTGACTGATCATGCACTGATCACGTGGCTCTCATGCACTGATCACGTGGCTGTCATGCACTGATCACGTGGATATCATGCACTGATCACGTGGCTGATCACACACGTATCACATGACTGATCATGCACTGATCACGTGGCTATCATGCACTGATCACGTGGCTATCATGCACTGATCACGTGGCTGATCATGCAATGATCACGTAGCTACCATGTACTGGTCACGTGACTGATCATGCACTGATCACGTGATTGATCATGCACTGATCATGTGGCTGATCATGCACTGATCACGTGGCTGATCATACACTGATCACATAACTGATCATGCACTGATCACGTGACTGATCATGCACTGATCACGTGGCTATCATGCACTGATCACGTGGCTGATCATGCACTGATCACGTGCCTGATCATGCACTGATCACGTGGCTGATCATGCACTGATCACGTGACTGATCATGCACTGATCACGTGTCTGATCATGCACTGATCACGTGGCTATCATGCACTGATCACGTGGCTGATCATGCATGATCACGCAGCTACCATGTACTGATCACATGACTGATCATGCACTGATCACGTGATGATCATGCACTGATCACGTGGATATCATGCACTGATCACGTGGCTGATCATGCACTGATCACGTGTCTGACCATGCACTGATCACGTGGCTGATCATACACTGATCACGTAACTGATCATGCACTGATCACGTGGCTATCATGCACTGATCACGTGGCTGAACATGCACTGTTCACGTGGCTGATCACACACTGTCACGTGACATATCATGCACTGATCACGTGGCACTCATGCACTGATCACGTGGCTGATCATACACTGCTCACGTAACTCATGCACACATCACGTGGCTATCATGCACTGCTCACGTGGCTGTCATGCAATGATCACGTAGCAACCATATACTGGTCACGTGACTGATCATGCAAAGATCACGTAAATGATCATGCACTGTTCACGTGACTGATCATGCACTGATCACGTGACTGATCATGCACTGATCACGTGGCTATCATGCACTGCTCACGTGGCTGATCATGCAACGATCACGTAGCAACCATGTACTGGTCACGTGACTGATCATGCACTGATCACGTAATTGATCATGCACTGATCACGTGGCTCATCATGCACTGATCACGTGGCTGATCACACATGTATCACGTGACTGATCATGCACTGATCACGTGGCTATCATGCACTGATCACGTGGCTGTCATGCACTGATCACGTGGCTATCATGCACTGATCACGTGGCTGATCATGCACTGATCACGTGGCTGATCATGCACTGATCACGTGGCTATCATGCACTGATCACGTGGCTATCATGCACTGATCACGTGGCTGATCACACACGTATCACGTGACTGATCATGCACTGATCACGTGGCTGATCATGCACTGATCACGTGGCTATCATGCACTGATCACGTGGCTATCATGCACTGATCACGTGGCTGATCATGCAATGATCACGTAGCTACCATGTACTGGTCACGTGACTGATCATGCACTGATCACGTAATTGATCATGCACTGATCACGTGGCTGATCATGCACTGATCACGTGGCTGATCATACACTGATCACGTGACTGATCATGCACTGATCACGTGACTGATCATGCACTGATCACGTGGCTATCATGCACTGATCACGTGGCTGACATACACTGATCACGTGCCTGATCATGCACTGATCACGTGGCTGATCATGCACTGATCACGTGACTGATCATGCACTGATCACGTGTCTGATCATGCACTGATCACGTGGCTATCATGCACTGCTCACGTGGCTGATCATGCCATGATCACGCAGCTACCATGTACTGGTCACATGACTGATCATGCACTGATCACGTGACTGATCATGCAGTGATCACGTGGCTATCATGAACTACTCACGTGGCTGATCATGCAATGATCATGTAGCTACCATGTACAGGTCACGTGAATGATCATACACCCATCAGGTGACTGATCATGCACTGATCACGTGGCTATCATGCACTGATCACGAGACTGATCATGCACTGTTCACGTCTATATCATGCACTGATCACATGACTGCCCATGCACTGATCACGTGGATGATCATACACTAATCTTGTGACAGATCATGCACTGATCACGTGGCTGATCATGCACTGATACCGTGACTGAGCATGGACTGATCACATGACTATCATGTAGTGATCACGTGACTTAATGGCGCTGATCATGTGACTGATCATGCGCTGATCATGTTTGCTATCATACACTGATCATGTGCCTCTGGAGGCAATAAACAAAGAGCTGAGTAGGCACGAATCAAACAGTCAGCAGGCAATAATCATGGAACTCAGGTGTGAGGAATCATGCTGCTCAGCTGGCAATAATCAAGCAGCTGAGCAGGCAGGAATTACGCAGCACAGCTGGCAATTGTCAAGCAGATGACAGGCAGGAATCGTGCAGCTCAGCTGGCAATTGTCAAGCAGATGAGCAGACAGTAATCACGCAGCTCAGCAGGCCCAGATCACGTGACTGAGCATGCACTGTTCACGTGGCTGATCATACACTGATCACGTGATGATCATGCACTGATCACTTGGATATCATGCACTGATCACGTGGCTGATCATACACTGTTCACGTGTCTGACCATGCACTGATCACGTGGCTGATCATACACTGCTCACGTAACTGATCATGCACTGATCACGTGGCTATCATGCACTGATCACGTGGCTGAACATGCACTGTTCACGTGGCTGATCACACACCTGTCACGTGACATATCATGCACTGATCACGTGGCACTCATGCACTGATCACGTGGCTGATCATACTCTGCTCACGTAACTCATGCACACATCACGTGGCTATCATGCACTGCTCACGTGGCTCGTCATGGAATGATCACGTAGCTACCATATACTGGTCACGTGACTGATCATGCAAAGATCACGTAAATGATCATGCACTGTTCACGTGACTGATCATGTACTGATCACGTGACTGATCATGCACTGATCACGTGGCTATCATGCTCTGCTCACGTGGCTGATCATGCAACGATCACGTAGCAACCATGTACTGGTCACGTGACTGATCATGCACTGATCACGTAATTGATCCTGCACTGATCACGTGGCTCATCATGCACTGATCACGTGGCTGATCACACATGTATCACGTGACTGATCATGCACTGATCACGTGGCTCTCATGCACTGATCACGTGGCTGTCATGCACTGATCACGTGGATATCATGCACTGATCACGTGGCTGATCACACACGTATCACATGACTGATCATGCACTGATCACGTGGCTATCATGCACTGATCACGTGGCTATCATGCACTGATCACGTGGCTGATCAGGCAATGATCACGTAGCTACCATGTACTGGTCACGTGACTGATCATGCACTGATCACGTAATTGATCATGCACTGATCATGGCTGATCATGCACTGATCACGTGGCTGATCATGCACTGATCACATAACTGATCATGCACTGATCACGTGACTGATCATGCACTGATCACGTGGCTATCATGCACTGATCACGTGGCTGACATACACTGATCACGTGCCTGATCATGCACTGATCACGTGGCTGATCATGCACTGATCACGTGACTGATCATGCACTGATCACGTGTCTGATCATGCACTGATCACGTGGCTATCATGCACTGCTCACGTGGCTGATCATGCATGATCACGCAGCTACCATGTACTGGTCACATGACTGATCATGCACTGATCACGTGACTGATCATGCACTGATCACGTGGCTATCATGCACTGATCACGTGGCTGATCATGCACTGATCACGTGGCTATCATGCACTGATCACGTGGCTGATCACACACGTATCACATGACTGATCATGCACTGATCACGTGGCTATCATGCACTGATCACGTGGCTATCATGCACTGATCACGTGGCTGATCATGCACTGATCACGTAGCTACCATGTACTGGTCACGTGACTGATCATGCACTGATCACGTAATTGATCATGCACTGATCACGTGGCTGATCATGCACTGATCACGTGGCTGATCATACACTGATCACATAACTGATCATGCACTGATCACGTGACTGATCATGCACTGATCACGTGGCTATCATGCACTGATCACTTGGCTGACATACACTGATCACGTGCCTGATCATGCACTGATCACGTGACTGATCATGCACTGATCACGTGTCTGATCATGCACTGATCACGTGGCTATCATGCACTGCTCACGTGGCTGATCATGCCATGATCACGCAGCTACCATGTACTGGTCACATGACTGATCATGCACTGATCACGTGACTGATCATGCAGTGATCACGTGGCTATCATGCACTACTCACGTGGCTGATCATGCAATGATCATGTAGCTACCATGTACAGGTCACGTGAATGATCATACACCCATCAGGTGACTGATCATGCACTGATCACGTGGCTATCATGCACTGATCACGAGACTGATCATGCACTGTTCACGTCTATATCATGCACTGATCACATGACTGCCCATGCACTGATCACGTGGATGATCATACACTAATCTTGTGACAGATCATGCACTGATCACGTGGCTGATCATGCACTGATACCGTGACTGAGCATGGACTGATCACATGACTATCATGTAGTGATCACGTGACTTAATGGCGCTGATCATGTGACTGATCATGCGCTGATCATGTTTGCTATCATACACTGATCATGTGCCTCTGGAGGCAATAAACAAAGAGCTGAGTAGGCACGAATCAAACAGTCAGCAGGCAATAATCATGGAACTCAGCTGTGAGGAATCATGCTGCTCAGCTGGCAATAATCAAGCAGCTGAGCAGGCAGGAATTACGCAGCACAGCTGGCAATTGTCAAGCAGATGACAGGCAGGAATCGTGCAGCTCAGCTGGCAATTGTCAAGCAGATGAGCAGACAGTAATCACGCAGCTCAGCAGGCCCAGATCACGTGACTGAGCATGCACTGTTCACGTGGCTGATCATACACTGATCACGTGATGATCATGCACTGATCACTTGGATATCATGCACTGATCACGTGGCTGATCATACACTGTTCACGTGTCTGACCATGCACTGATCACGTGGCTGATCATACACTGCTCACGTAACTGATCATGCACTGATCACGTGGCTATCATGCACTGATCACGTGGCTGAACATGCACTGTTCACGTGGCTGATCACACACCTGTCACGTGACATATCATGCACTGATCACGTGGCACTCATGCACTGATCACGTGGCTGATCATACTCTGCTCACGTAACTCATGCACACATCACGTGGCTATCATGCACTGCTCACGTGGCTCGTCATGGAATGATCACGTAGCAACCATATACTGGTCACGTGACTGATCATGCAAAGATCACGTAAATGATCATGCACTGTTCACGTGACTGATCATGTACTGATCACGTGACTGATCATGCACTGATCACGTGGCTATCATGCTCTGCTCACGTGGCTGATCATGCAACGATCACGTAGCAACCATGTACTGGTCACGTGACTGATCATGCACTGATCACGTAATTGATCCTGCACTGATCACGTGGCTCATCATGCACTGATCACGTGGCTGATCACACATGTATCACGTGACTGATCATGCACTGATCACGTGGCTCTCATGCACTGATCACGTGGCTGTCATGCACTGATCACGTGGATATCATGCACTGATCACGTGGCTGATCACACACGTATCACATGACTGATCATGCACTGATCACGTGGCTATCATGCACTGATCACGTGGCTATCATGCACTGATCACGTGGCTGATCATGCAATGATCACGTAGCTACCATGTACTGGTCACGTGACTGATCATGCACTGATCACGTGATTGATCATGCACTGATCATGGCTGATCATGCACTGATCACGTGGCTGATCATGCACTGATCACGTAACTGATCATGCACTGATCACGTGACTGATCATGCACTGATCACGTGGCTATCATGCACTGATCACGTGGCTGACATGCACTGATCACGTGCCTGATCATGCACTGATCACGTGGCTGATCATGCACTGATCACGTGACTGATCATGCACTGATCACGTGTCTGATCATGCACTGATCACGTGGCTATCATGCACTGATCACGTGGCTGATCATGCATGATCACGCAGCTACCATGTACTGGTCACGTGACTGATCATGCACTGATCACGTGATGATCATGCACTGATCACGTGGCTATCATGCACTGATCACGTGGCTGATCATGCACTGATCACGTGTCTGACCATGCACTGATCACGTGGCTGATCATACACTGATCACGTGACTGATCATGCACTGATCACGTGGCTATCATGCACTGATCACGTGGCTGATCATGCACTGATCACGTGGCTGATCACACACTGTCACGTGACTATCATGCACTGATCACGTGGCACTCATGCACTGATCACGTGGCTGATCATACACTGATCACGTAACTCATGCACACATCACGTGGCTATCATGCACTGCACGTGGCTGTCATGCAATGATCACGTAGCAACCATATACTGGTCACGTGACTGATCATGCACTGATCACGTAAATGATCATGCACTGATCACGTGACTGATCATGCACTGATCACGTGACTGATCATGCACTGATCACGTGGCTATCATGCACTGATCACGTGGCTGATCATGCACTGATCACGTAGCAACCATGCACTGATCACGTGACTGATCATGCACTGATCACGTAATTGATCATGCACTGATCACGTGGCTATCATGCACTGATCACGTGGCTGATCACACACTGTATCACGTGACTGATCATGCACTGATCACGTGGCTATCATGCACTGATCACGTGGCTGATCATGCACTGATCACGTGGCTGATCATGCACTGATCACGTGGCTGATCATGCACTGATCACGTGGCTGATCATGCACTGATCACGTGGCTATCATGCACTGATCACGTGGCTATCATGCACTGATCACGTGGCTGATCACACACTATCACGTGACTGATCATGCACTGATCACGTGGCTGATCATGCACTGATCACGTGGCTGATCATGCACTGATCACGTGGCTATCATGCACTGATCACGTGGCTGATCATGCACTGATCACGTAGCTACCATGTACTGGTCACGTGACTGATCATGCACTGATCACGTAATTGATCATGCACTGATCACGTGGCTGATCATGCACTGATCACGTGGCTGATCATGCACTGATCACGTGACTGATCATGCACTGATCACGTGACTGATCATGCACTGATCACGTGGCTATCATGCACTGATCACGTGGCTGATCATGCACTGATCACGTGCTGATCATGCACTGATCACGTGGCTGATCATGCACTGATCACGTGACTGATCATGCACTGATCACGTGTCTGATCATGCACTGATCACGTGGCTATCATGCACTGCTCACGTGGCTGATCATGCATGATCACGCAGCTACCATGTACTGGTCACATGACTGATCATGCACTGATCACGTGACTGATCATGCACTGATCACGTGGCTATCATGCACTACTCACGTGGCTGATCATGCAATGATCATGTAGCTACCATGTACAGGTCACGTGAATGATCATACACCCATCAGGTGACTGATCATGCACTGATCACGTGGCTATCATGCACTGATCACGTGACTGATCATGCACTGATCACGTCTATATCATGCACTGATCACATGACTGCCCATGCACTGATCACGTGGATGATCATACACTAATCATGTGACAGATCATGCACTGATCACGTGGCTGATCATGCACTGATACGTGACTGAGCATGGACTGATCACATGACTATCATGTAGTGATCACGTGACTTAATGGCACTGATCATGTGACTGATCATGCGCTGATCATGTTTGCTATCATACACTGATCATGTGCCTCTGGAGGCAATAAACAAAGAGCTGAGTAGGCACGAATCAAACAGTCAGCAGGCAATAATCATGGAACTCAGGTGTGAGGAATCATGCTGCTCAGCTGGCAATAATCAAGCAGCTGAGCAGGCAGGAATTATGCAGCACAGCTGGCAATTGTCAAGCAGATGACAGGCAGGAATCGTGCAGCTCAGCTGGCAATTGTCAAGCAGATGAGCAGACAGTAATCACGCAGCTCAGCAGGCCCAGATCACGTGACTGAGCATGCACTGTTCACGTGGCTGATCATACACTGATCACGTGATGATCATGCACTGATCACTTGGATATCATGCACTGATCACGTGGCTGATCATACACTGATCACGTGTCTGATCATGCACTGATCACGTGGCTGATCATGCACTGATCACGTAACTGATCATGCACTGATCACGTGGCTATCATGCACTGATCACGTGGCTGATCATGCACTGATCACGTGGCTGATCACACACTGTCACGTGACTATCATGCACTGATCACGTGGCTGATCATGCACTGATCACGTGACTGATCATGCACTGATCACGTGACTGATCATGCACTGATCACGTGGCTATCATGCACTGATCACGTGGCTGATCATGCAATGATCACGTAGCTACCATGTACTGGTCACGTGACTGATCATGCACTGATCACGTGACTGATCATGCACTGATCACGTGGCTATCATGCACTGATCACGTGACTGATCATGCACTGATCACGTCTATATCATGCACTGATCACATGACTGCCCATGCACTGATCACGTGGATGATCATACACTAATCTTGTGACAGATCATGCACTGATCACGTGGCTGATCATGCACTGATACCGTGACTGAGCATGGACTGATCACATGACTATCATGTAGTGATCACGTGACTTAATGGCGCTGATCATGTGACTGATCATGCGCTGATCATGTTTGCTATCATACACTGATCATGTGCCTCTGGAGGCAATAAACAAAGAGCTGAGTAGGCACGAATCAAACAGTCAGCAGGCAATAATCATGGAACTCAGGTGTGAGGAATCATGCTGCTCAGCTGGCAATAATCAAGCAGCTGAGCAGGCAGGAATTACGCAGCACAGCTGGCAATTGTCAAGCAGATGACAGGCAGGAATCGTGCAGCTCAGCTGGCAATTGTCAAGCAGATGAGCAGACAGTAATCACGCAGCTCAGCAGGCCCAGATCACGTGACTGAGCATGCACTGTTCACGTGGCTGATCATACACTGATCACGTGATGATCATGCACTGATCACTTGGATATCATGCACTGATCACGTGGCTGATCATACACTGTTCACGTGTCTGACCATGCACTGATCACGTGGCTGATCATACACTGCTCACGTAACTGATCATGCACTGATCACGTGGCTATCATGCACTGATCACGTGGCTGAACATGCACTGTTCACGTGGCTGATCACACACTGTCACGTGACATATCATGCACTGATCACGTGGCACTCATGCACTGATCACGTGGCTGATCATACTCTGCTCACGTAACTCATGCACACATCACGTGGCTATCATGCACTGCTCACGTGGCTCGTCATGGAATGATCACGTAGCAACCATATACTGGTCACGTGACTGATCATGCAAAGATCACGTAAATGATCATGCACTGTTCACGTGACTGATCATGCACTGATCACGTGACTGATCATGCACTGATCACGTGGCTATCATGCACTGCTCACGTGGCTGATCATGCACGATCACGTAGCAACCATGTACTGGTCACGTGACTGATCATGCACTGATCACGTAATTGATCATGCACTGATCACGTGGCTCATCATGCACTGATCACGTGGCTGATCACACATGTATCACGTGACTGATCATGCACTGATCACGTGGCTCTCATGCACTGATCACGTGGCTGTCATGCACTGATCACGTGGATATCATGCACTGATCACGTGGCTGATCACACACGTATCACATGACTGATCATGCACTGATCACGTGGCTGATCATGCACTGATCACGTGGCTATCATGCACTGATCACGTGGCTGATCATGCAATGATCACGTAGCTACCATGTACTGGTCACGTGACTGATCATGCACTGATCACGTAATTGATCATGCACTGATCATGTGGCTGATCATGCACTGATCACGTGGCTGATCATGCACTGATCACGTGACTGATCATGCACTGATCACGTGACTGATCATGCACTGATCACGTGGCTATCATGCACTGATCACGTGGCTGACATGCACTGATCACGTGCCTGATCATGCACTGATCACGTGACTGATCATGCACTGATCACGTGTCTGATCATGCACTGATCACGTGGCTATCATGCACTGCTCACGTGGCTGATCATGCCATGATCACGCAGCTACCATGTACTGGTCACATGACTGATCATGCACTGATCACGTGACTGATCATGCAGTGATCACGTGGCTATCATGAACTACTCACGTGGCTGATCATGCAATGATCATGTAGCTACCATGTACAGGTCACGTGAATGATCATACACCCATCAGGTGACTGATCATGCACTGATCACGTGGCTATCATGCACTGATCACGAGACTGATCATGCACTGATCACGTCTATATCATGCACTGATCACATGACTGCCCATGCACTGATCACGTGGATGATCATACACTAATCTTGTGACAGATCATGCACTGATCACGTGGCTGATCATGCACTGATACCGTGACTGAGCATGGACTGATCACATGACTATCATGTAGTGATCACGTGACTTAATGGCGCTGATCATGTGACTGATCATGCGCTGATCATGTTTGCTATCATACACTGATCATGTGCCTCTGGAGGCAATAAACAAAGAGCTGAGTAGGCACGAATCAAACAGTCAGCAGGCAATAATCATGGAACTCAGGTGTGAGGAATCATGCTGCTCAGCTGGCAATAATCAAGCAGCTGAGCAGGCAGGAATTACGCAGCACAGCTGGCAATTGTCAAGCAGATGACAGGCAGGAATCGTGCAGCTCAGCTGGCAATTGTCAAGCAGATGAGCAGACAGTAATCACGCAGCTCAGCAGGCCCAGATCACGTGACTGAGCATGCACTGTTCACGTGGCTGATCATACACTGATCACGTGATGATCATGCACTGATCACTTGGATATCATGCACTGATCACGTGGCTGATCATACACTGTTCACGTGTCTGACCATGCACTGATCACGTGGCTGATCATACACTGCTCACGTAACTGATCATGCACTGATCACGTGGCTATCATGCACTGATCACGTGGCTGAACATGCACTGTTCACGTGGCTGATCACACACCTGTCACGTGACATATCATGCACTGATCACGTGGCACTCATGCACTGATCACGTGGCTGATCATACTCTGCTCACGTAACTCATGCACACATCACGTGGCTATCATGCACTGCTCACGTGGCTCGTCATGGAATGATCACGTAGCAACCATATACTGGTCACGTGACTGATCATGCACAGATCACGTAAATGATCATGCACTGTTCACGTGACTGATCATGTACTGATCACGTGACTGATCATGCACTGATCACGTGGCTATCATGCTCTGCTCACGTGGCTGATCATGCAACGATCACGTAGCAACCATGTACTGGTCACGTGACTGATCATGCACTGATCACGTAATTGATCCTGCACTGATCACGTGGCTCATCATGCACTGATCACGTGGCTGATCACACATGTATCACGTGACTGATCATGCACTGATCCCGTGGCTCTCATGCACTGATCACGTGGCTGTCATGCACTGATCACGTGGATATCATGCACTGATCACGTGGCTGATCACACACGTATCACATGACTGATCATGCACTGATCACGTGGCTATCATGCACTGATCACGTGGCTATCATGCACTGATCACGTGGCTGATCATGCAATGATCACGTAGCTACCATGCACTGGTCACGTGACTGATCATGCACTGATCACGTAATTGATCATGCACTGATCACGTGGCTGATCATGCACTGATCACGTGGCTGATCATGCACTGATCACGTGACTGATCATGCACTGATCACGTGGCTATCATGCACTGATCACGTGGCTGATCATGCACTGATCACGTGGCTGGTCATGCACTGATCACGTGGCTGATCATGCAATGATCATGTAGCTACCATGTACAGGTCACGTGAATGATCATACACCCATCAGGTGACTGATCATGCACTGATCACGTGGCTATCATGCACTGATCACGAGACTGATCATGCACTGATCACGTCTATATCATGCACTGATCACATGACTGCCCATGCACTGATCACGTGGATGATCATACACTAATCATGTGACAGATCATGCACTGATCACGTGGCTGATCATGCACTGATACCGTGACTGAGCATGGACTGATCACATGACTATCATGTAGTGATCACGTGACTTAATGGCGCTGATCATGTGACTGATCATGCGCTGATCATGTTTGCTATCATACACTGATCATGTGCCTCTGGAGGCAATAAACAAAGAGCTGAGTAGGCACGAATCAAACAGTCAGCAGGCAATAATCATGGAACTCAGGTGTGAGGAATCATGCTGCTCAGCTGGCAATAATCAAGCAGCTGAGCAGGCAGGAATTACGCAGCACAGCTGGCAATTGTCAAGCAGATGACAGGCAGGAATCGTGCAGCTCAGCTGGCAATTGTCAAGCAGATGAGCAGACAGTAATCACGCAGCTCAGCAGGCCCAGATCACGTGACTGAGCATGCACTGTTCACGTGGCTGATCATACACTGATCACGTGATGATCATGCACTGATCACTTGGATATCATGCACTGATCACGTGGCTGATCATACACTGTTCACGTGTCTGACCATGCACTGATCACGTGGCTGATCATACACTGCTCACGTAACTGATCATGCACTGATCACGTGGCTATCATGCACTGATCACGTGGCTGAACATGCACTGTTCACGTGGCTGATCACACACCTGTCACGTGACATATCATGCACTGATCACGTGGCACTCATGCACTGATCACGTGGCTGATCATACTCTGCTCACGTAACTCATGCACACATCACGTGGCTATCATGCACTGCTCACGTGGCTCGTCATGGAATGATCACGTAGCAACCATATACTGGTCACGTGACTGATCATGCAAAGATCACGTAAATGATCATGCACTGTTCACGTGACTGATCATGTACTGATCACGTGACTGATCATGCACTGATCACGTGGCTATCATGCTCTGCTCACGTGGCTGATCATGCAACGATCACGTAGCAACCATGTACTGGTCACGTGACTGATCATGCACTGATCACGTAATTGATCCTGCACTGATCACGTGGCTCATCATGCACTGATCACGTGGCTGATCACACATGTATCACGTGACTGATCATGCACTGATCACGTGGCTCTCATGCACTGATCACGTGGCTGTCATGCACTGATCACGTGGATATCATGCACTGATCACGTGGCTGATCACACACGTATCACATGACTGATCATGCACTGATCACGTGGCTATCATGCACTGATCACGTGGCTATCATGCACTGATCACGTGGCTGATCATGCAATGATCACGTAGCTACCATGTACTGGTCACGTGACTGATCATGCACTGATCACGTAATTGATCATGCACTGATCATGTGGCTGATCATGCACTGATCACGTGGCTATCATGCACTGATCACGTGACTGATCATGCACTGATCACGTGACTGATCATGCACTGATCACGTGGCTGATCATGCACTGATCACGTGGCTGATCATGCACTGATCACGTGACTGATCATGCACTGATCACGTGTCTGATCATGCACTGATCACGTGGCTATCATGCACTGCTCACGTGGCTGATCATGCCATGATCACGCAGCTACCATGTACTGGTCACATGACTGATCATGCACTGATCACGTGACTGATCATGCAGTGATCACGTGGCTATCATGCACTACTCACTTGGCTGATCATGCAATGATCATGTAGCTACCATGTACAGGTCACGTGAATGATCATACACCCATCAGGTGATTGATCATGCACTGATCACGTGGCTATCATGCACTGATCACGAGACTGATCATGCACTGATCACGTCTATATCATGCACTGATCACATGACTGCCCATGCACTGATCACGTGGATGATCATACACTAATCTTGTGACAGATCATGCACTGATCACGTGGCTGATCATGCACTGATACCGTGACTGAGCATGGACTGATCACATGACTATCATGTAGTGATCACGTGACTTAATGGCGCTGATCATGTGACTGATCATGCGCTGATCATGTTTGCTATCATACACTGATCATGTGCCTCTGGAGGCAATAAACAAAGAGCTGAGTAGGCACGAATCAAACAGTCAGCAGGCAATAATCATGGAACTCAGGTGTGAGGAATCATGCTGCTCAGCTGGCAATAATCAAGCAGCTGAGCAGGCAGGAATTACGCAGCACAGCTGGCAATTGTCAAGCAGATGACAGGCAGGAATCGTGCAGCTCAGCTGGCAATTGTCAAGCAGATGAGCAGACAGTAATCACGCAGCTCAGCAGGCCCAGATCACGTGACTGAGCATGCACTGTTCACGTGGCTGATCATACACTGATCACGTGATGATCATGCACTGATCACTTGGATATCATGCACTGATCACGTGGCTGATCATACACTGTTCACGTGTCTGACCATGCACTGATCACGTGGCTGATCATACACTGCTCACGTAACTGATCATGCACTGATCACGTGGCTATCATGCACTGATCACGTGGCTGAACATGCACTGTTCACGTGGCTGATCACACACCTGTCACGTGACATATCATGCACTGATCACGTGGCACTCATGCACTGATCACGTGGCTGATCATACTCTGCTCACGTAACTCATGCACACATCACGTGGCTATCATGCACTGCTCACGTGGCTCGTCATGGAATGATCACGTAGCAACCATATACTGGTCACGTGACTGATCATGCAAAGATCACGTAAATGATCATGCACTGTTCACGTGACTGATCATGTACTGATCACGTGACTGATCATGCACTGATCACGTGGCTATCATGCACTGCTCACGTGGCTGATCATGCAACGATCACGTAGCAACCATGTACTGGTCACGTGACTGATCATGCACTGATCACGTAATTGATCATGCACTGATCACGTGGCTCATCATGCACTGATCACGTGGCTGATCACACATGTATCACGTGACTGATCATGCACTGATCACGTGGCTCTCATGCACTGATCACGTGGCTGATCATGCACTGATCACGTGGCTATCATGCACTGATCACGTGACTGATCATGCACTGATCACGTCTATATCATGCACTGATCACATGACTGCCATGCACTGATCACGTGGATGATCATACACTGATCATGTGACTGATCATGCACTGATCACGTGGCTGATCATGCACTGATACGTGACTGATCATGGACTGATCACATGACTATCATGCAGTGATCACGTGACTTAATGGCACTGATCATGTGACTGATCATGCACTGATCATGTTTGCTATCATACACTGATCATGTGCCTCTGGAGGCAATAAACAAAGAGCTGAGTAGGCACGAATCAAACAGTCAGCAGGCAATAATCATGGAACTCAGGTGTGAGGAATCATGCTGCTCAGCTGGCAATAATCAAGCAGCTGAGCAGGCAGGAATCGTGCAGCTCAGCTGGCACAGATCACGTGACTGAGCATGCACTGATCACGTGGCTGATCATACACTGATCACGTGATGATCATGCACTGATCACGTGGATATCATGCACTGATCACGTGGCTGATCATACACTGATCACGTGTCTGACCATGCACTGATCACGTGGCTGATCATACACTGATCACGTAACTGATCATGCACTGATCACGTGGCTATCATGCACTGATCACGTGGCTGAACATGCACTGTTCACGTGGCTGATCACACACCTGTCACGTGACATATCATGCACTGATCACGTGGCACTCATGCACTGATCACGTGGCTGATCATACTCTGCTCACGTAACTCATGCACACATCACGTGGCTATCATGCACTGCTCACGTGGCTCGTCATGGAATGATCACGTAGCTACCATATACTGGTCACGTGACTGATCATGCACTGATCACGTAAATGATCATGCACTGTTCACGTGACTGATCATGTACTGATCACGTGACTGATCATGCACTGATCACGTGGCTATCATGCACTGCTCACGTGGCTGATCATGCACGATCACGTAGCAACCATGTACTGGTCACGTGACTGATCATGCACTGATCACGTAATTGATCATGCACTGATCACGTGGCTCATCATGCACTGATCACGTGGCTGATCACACATGTATCACGTGACTGATCATGCACTGATCACGTGGCTCTCATGCACTGATCACGTGGCTGTCATGCACTGATCACGTGGATATCATGCACTGATCACGTGGCTGATCACACACGTATCACATGACTGATCATGCACTGATCACGTGGCTATCATGCACTGATCACGTGGCTATCATGCACTGATCACGTGGCTGATCATGCAATGATCACGTAGCTACCATGTACTGGTCACGTGACTGATCATGCACTGATCACGTAATTGATCATGCACTGATCACGTGGCTGATCATGCACTGATCACGCACTGATCACGTGGCTGATCATGCACTGATCACGTGGCTGATCATGCACTGATCACGTGGCTGATCATGCACTGATCACGTGACTGATCATGCACTGATCACGTGGCTGATCATGCACTGATCACGTGACTGATCATGCACTGATCACGTGACTGATCATGCACTGATCACGTGGCTATCATGCACTGATCACGTGGCTGATCATGCAATGATCACGTAGCTACCATGTACTGGTCACGTGACTGATCATGCACTGATCACGTAATTGATCATGCACTGATCACGTGGCTGATCATGCACTGATCACGTGGCTGATCATGCACTGATCACGTGACTGATCATGCACTGATCACGTGACTGATCATGCACTGATCACGTGGCTATCATGCACTGATCACGTGGCTGATCATACACTGATCACGTGCCTGATCATGCACTGATCACGTGGCTGATCATGCACTGATCACGTGACTGATCATGCACTGATCACGTGACTGATCATGCACTGATCACGTGGCTATCATGCACTGATCACGTGGCTGATCATGCCATGATCACGCAGCTACCATGTACTGGTCACATGACTGATCATGCACTGATCACGTGACTGATCATGCAGTGATCACGTGGCTATCATGCACTACTCACGTGGCTGATCATGCAATGATCATGTAGCTACCATGTACAGGTCACGTGAATGATCATACACCCATCAGGTGACTGATCATGCACTGATCACGTGGCTATCATGCACTGATCACGAGACTGATCATGCACTGATCACGTCTATATCATGCACTGATCACATGACTGCCCATGCACTGATCACGTGGATGATCATACACTAATCTTGTGACAGATCATGCACTGATCACGTGGCTGATCATGCACTGATACCGTGACTGAGCATGGACTGATCACATGACTATCATGTAGTGATCACGTGACTTAATGGCGCTGATCATGTGACTGATCATGCGCTGATCATGTTTGCTATCATACACTGATCATGTGCCTCTGGAGGCAATAAACAAAGAGCTGAGTAGGCACGAATCAAACAGTCAGCAGGCAATAATCATGGAACTCAGGTGTGAGGAATCATGCTGCTCAGCTGGCAATAATCAAGCAGCTGAGCAGGCAGGAATTACGCAGCACAGCTGGCAATTGTCAAGCAGATGACAGGCAGGAATCGTGCAGCTCAGCTGGCAATTGTCAAGCAGATGAGCAGACAGTAATCACGCAGCTCAGCAGGCCCAGATCACGTGACTGAGCATGCACTGTTCACGTGGCTGATCATGCACTGATCACGTGACTGATCATGCACTGATCACGTGGCTATCATGCACTGATCACGTGGCTGATCATGCACTGATCACGTGCAACCATGCACTGATCACGTGACTGATCATGCACTGATCACGTAACTGATCATGCACTGATCACGTGGCTCATCATGCACTGATCACGTGGCTGATCACACATGTGTCACGTGACTGATCATGCACTGATCACGTGGCTCTCATGCACTGATCACGTGGCTGTCATGCACTGATCACGTGGCTATCATGCACTGATCACGTGGCTGATCACACACGTATCACATGACTGATCATGCACTGATCACGTGGCTATCATGCACTGATCACGTGGCTATCATGCACTGATCACGTGGCTGATCATGCAATGATCACGTAGCTACCATGTACTGGTCACGTGACTGATCATGCACTGATCACGTAATTGATCATGCACTGATCATGTGGCTGATCATGCACTGATCACGTGGCTGATCATGCACTGATCACGTAACTGATCATGCACTGATCACGTGACTGATCATGCACTGATCACGTGGCTATCATGCACTGATCACGTGGCTGACATACACTGATCACGTGCCTGGTCATGCACTGATCACGTGGCTGATCATGCACTGATCACGTGACTGATCATGCACTGATCACGTGTCTGATCATGCACTGATCACGTGGCTATCATGCACTGCTCACGTGGCTGATCATGCCATGATCACGCAGCTACCATGTACTGGTCACATGACTGATCATGCACTGATCACGTGACTGATCATGCAGTGATCACGTGGCTATCATGCACTACTCACGTGGCTGATCATGCAATGATCATGTAGCTACCATGTACAGGTCACGTGAATGATCATACACCCATCAGGTGACTGATCATGCACTGATCACGTGGCTATCATGCACTGATCACGAGACTGATCATGCACTGATCACGTCTATATCATGCACTGATCACATGACTGCCCATGCACTGATCACGTGGATGATCATACACTAATCTTGTGACAGATCATGCACTGATCACGTGGCTGATCATGCACTGATACCGTGACTGAGCATGGACTGATCACATGACTATCATGTAGTGATCACGTGACTTAATGGCGCTGATCATGTGACTGATCATGCGCTGATCATGTTTGCTATCATACACTGATCATGTGCCTCTGGAGGCAATAAACAAAGAGCTGAGTAGGCACGAATCAAACAGTCAGCAGGCAATAATCATGGAACTCAGGTGTGAGGAATCATGCTGCTCAGCTGGCAATAATCAAGCAGCTGAGCAGGCAGGAATTACGCAGCACAGCTGGCAATTGTCAAGCAGATGACAGGCAGGAATCGTGCAGCTCAGCTGGCAATTGTCAAGCAGATGAGCAGACAGTAATCACGCAGCTCAGCAGGCCCAGATCACGTGACTGAGCATGCACTGTTCACGTGGCTGATCATACACTGATCACGTGATGATCATGCACTGATCACTTGGATATCATGCACTGATCACGTGGCTGATCATACACTGTTCACGTGTCTGACCATGCACTGATCACGTGGCTGATCATACACTGCTCACGTAACTGATCATGCACTGATCACGTGGCTATCATGCACTGATCACGTGGCTGAACATGCACTGTTCACGTGGCTGATCACACACCTGTCACGTGACATATCATGCACTGATCACGTGGCACTCATGCACTGATCACGTGGCTGATCATACTCTGCTCACGTAACTCATGCACACATCACGTGGCTATCATGCACTGCTCACGTGGCTCGTCATGGAATGATCACGTAGCAACCATATACTGGTCACGTGACTGATCATGCACTGATCACGTAAATGATCATGCACTGTTCACGTGACTGATCATGTACTGATCACGTGACTGATCATGCACTGATCACGTGGCTATCATGCTCTGCTCACGTGGCTGATCATGCAACGATCACGTAGCAACCATGTACTGGTCACGTGACTGATCATGCACTGATCACGTAATTGATCATGCACTGATCACGTGGCTCATCATGCACTGATCACGTGGCTGATCACACATGTATCACGTGACTGATCATGCACTGATCACGTGGCTCTCATGCACTGATCACGTGGCTGTCATGCACTGATCACGTGGCTATCATGCACTGATCACGTGACTGATCATGCACTGATCACGTCTATATCATGCACTGATCACATGACTGCCCATGCACTGATCACGTGGATGATCATACACTGATCATGTGACAGATCATGCACTGATCACGTGGCTGATCATGCACTGATACCGTGACTGAGCATGGACTGATCACATGACTATCATGTAGTGATCACGTGACTTAATGGCGCTGATCATGTGACTGATCATGCACTGATCATGTTTGCTATCATACACTGATCATGTGCCTCTGGAGGCAATAAACAAAGAGCTGAGTAGGCACGAATCAAACAGTCAGCAGGCAATAATCATGGAACTCAGGTGTGAGGAATCATGCTGCTCAGCTGGCAATAATCAAGCAGCTGAGCAGGCAGGAATCGTGCAGCTCAGCTGGCAATTGTCAAGCAGATGAGCAGACAGTAATCACGCAGCTCAGCAGGCCCAGATCACGTGACTGAGCATGCACTGTTCACGTGGCTGATCATACACTGATCACGTGATGATCATGCACTGATCACTTGGATATCATGCACTGATCACGTGGCTGATCATACACTGTTCACGTGTCTGACCATGCACTGATCACGTGGCTGATCATACACTGCTCACGTAACTGATCATGCACTGATCACGTGGCTATCATGCACTGATCACGTGGCTGAACATGCACTGTTCACGTGGCTGATCACACACCTGTCACGTGACATATCATGCACTGATCACGTGGCACTCATGCACTGATCACGTGGCTGATCATACTCTGCTCACGTAACTCATGCACACATCACGTGGCTATCATGCACTGCTCACGTGGCTCGTCATGGAATGATCACGTAGCTACCATATACTGGTCACGTGACTGATCATGCAAAGATCACGTAAATGATCATGCACTGTTCACGTGACTGATCATGTACTGATCACGTGACTGATCATGCACTGATCACGTGGCTATCATGCTGCTCACGTGGCTGATCATGCAACGATCACGTAGCATGACTGATCATGCACTGATCACGTAATTGATCATGCACTGATCACGTGGCTCATCATGCACTGATCACGTGGCTGATCACACATGTATCACGTGACTGATCATGCACTGATCACGTGGCTATCATGCACTGATCACGTGGCTGTCATGCACTGATCACGTGGATATCATGCACTGATCACGTGGCTGATCACACACGTATCACATGACTGATCATGCACTGATCACGTGGCTATCATGCACTGATCACGTGGCTATCATGCACTGATCACGTGGCTGATCATGCAATGATCACGTAGCTACCATGTACTGGTCACGTGACTGATCATGCACTGATCACGTAATTGATCATGCACTGATCACGTGGCTGATCATGCACTGATCACGTGGCTGATCATGCACTGATCACGTAACTGATCATGCACTGATCACGTGACTGATCATGCACTGATCACGTGGCTATCATGCACTGATCACGTGGCTGATCATGCACTGATCACGTGACTGATCATGCACTGATCACGTGGCTGATCATGCACTGATCACGTGACTGATCATGCACTGATCACGTGGCTGATCATGCACTGATCACGTGACTGATCATGCACTGATCACGTGACTGATCATGCACTGATCACGTGGCTATCATGCACTGATCACGTGGCTGATCATGCATGATCACAGCTACCATGTACTGGTCACATGACTGATCATGCACTGATCACGTGACTGATCATGCACTGATCACGTGGCTATCATGCACTGATCACGTGGCTGATCATGCAATGATCACGTAGCTACCATGTACTGGTCACGTGACTGATCATGCACTGATCACGTGACTGATCATGCACTGATCACGTGGCTATCATGCACTGATCACGTGACTGATCATGCACTGATCACGTCTATATCATGCACTGATCACGTGACTGATCATGCACTGATCACGTGGCTGATCATACACTGATCACGTGACTGATCATGCACTGATCACGTGGCTGATCATGCACTGATCACGTGACTGATCATGCACTGATCACGTGTCTGATCATGCACTGATCACGTGGCTATCATGCACTGCTCACGTGGCTGATCATGCCATGATCACGCAGCTACCATGTACTGGTCACATGACTGATCATGCACTGATCACGTGACTGATCATGCAGTGATCACGTGGCTATCATGCACTACTCACGTGGCTGATCATGCAATGATCATGTAGCTACCATGTACAGGTCACGTGAATGATCATACACCCATCAGGTGACTGATCATGCACTGATCACGTGGCTATCATGCACTGATCACGAGACTGATCATGCACTGATCACGTCTATATCATGCACTGATCACATGACTGCCCATGCACTGATCACGTGGATGATCATACACTAATCTTGTGACAGATCATGCACTGATCACGTGGCTGATCATGCACTGATACCGTGACTGAGCATGGACTGATCACATGACTATCATGTAGTGATCACGTGACTTAATGGCGCTGATCATGTGACTGATCATGCACTGATCATGTTTGCTATCATACACTGATCATGTGCCTCTGGAGGCAATAAACAAAGAGCTGAGTAGGCACGAATCAAACAGTCAGCAGGCAATAATCATGGAACTCAGGTGTGAGGAATCATGCTGCTCAGCTGGCAATAATCAAGCAGCTGAGCAGGCAGGAATCGTGCAGCTCAGCTGGCAATTGTCAAGCAGATGAGCAGACAGTAATCACGCAGCTCAGCAGGCCCAGATCACGTGACTGAGCATGCACTGTTCACGTGGCTGATCATACACTGATCACGTGATGATCATGCACTGATCACTTGGATATCATGCACTGATCACGTGGCTGATCATACACTGTTCACGTGTCTGACCATGCACTGATCACGTGGCTGATCATACACTGCTCACGTAACTGATCATGCACTGATCACGTGGCTATCATGCACTGATCACGTGGCTGAACATGCACTGTTCACGTGGCTGATCACACACCTGTCACGTGACATATCATGCACTGATCACGTGGCACTCATGCACTGATCACGTGGCTGATCATACTCTGCTCACGTAACTCATGCACACATCACGTGGCTATCATGCACTGCTCACGTGGCTCGTCATGGAATGATCACGTAGCTACCATATACTGGTCACGTGACTGATCATGCACAGATCACGTAAATGATCATGCACTGTTCACGTGACTGATCATGTACTGATCACGTGACTGATCATGCACTGATCACGTGGCTATCATGCTCTGCTCACGTGGCTGATCATGCAACGATCACGTAGCAACCATGTACTGGTCACGTGACTGATCATGCACTGATCACGTAATTGATCCTGCACTGATCACGTGGCTCATCATGCACTGATCACGTGGCTGATCACACATGTATCACGTGACTGATCATGCACTGATCCCGTGGCTCTCATGCACTGATCACGTGGCTGTCATGCACTGATCACGTGGATATCATGCACTGATCACGTGGCTGATCACACACGTATCACATGACTGATCATGCACTGATCACGTGGCTATCATGCACTGATCACGTGGCTATCATGCACTGATCACGTGGCTGATCATGCAATGATCACGTAGCTATCATGTACTGATCACGTGACTGATCATGCACTGATCACGTAATTGATCATGCACTGATCACGTGGCTGATCATGCACTGATCACGTGGCTGATCATGCACTGATCACGTGGCTATCATGCACTGATCACGTGACTGATCATGCACTGATCACGTGCCTGATCATGCACTGATCACGTGGCTGATCATGCACTGATCACGTGACTGATCATGCACTGATCATGTGACTGATCATGCACTGATCACGTGGCTGATCATGCACTGATACCGTGACTGAGCATGGACTGATCACATGACTATCATGTAGTGATCACGTGACTTAATGGCGCTGATCATGTGACTGATCATGCGCTGATCATGTTTGCTATCATACACTGATCATGTGCCTCTGGAGGCAATAAACAAAGAGCTGAGTAGGCACGAATCAAACAGTCAGCAGGCAATAATCATGGAACTCAGGTGTGAGGAATCATGCTGCTCAGCTGGCAATAATCAAGCAGCTGAGCAGGCAGGAATTACGCAGCACAGCTGGCAATTGTCAAGCAGATGACAGGCAGGAATCGTGCAGCTCAGCTGGCAATTGTCAAGCAGATGAGCAGACAGTAATCACGCAGCTCAGCAGGCCCAGATCACGTGACTGAGCATGCACTGTTCACGTGGCTGATCATACACTGATCACGTGATGATCATGCACTGATCACTTGGATATCATGCACTGATCACGTGGCTGATCATACACTGTTCACGTGTCTGACCATGCACTGATCACGTGGCTGATCATACACTGCTCACGTAACTGATCATGCACTGATCACGTGGCTATCATGCACTGATCACGTGGCTGAACATGCACTGTTCACGTGGCTGATCACACACCTGTCACGTGACATATCATGCACTGATCACGTGGCACTCATGCACTGATCACGTGGCTGATCATACTCTGCTCACGTAACTCATGCACATCACGTGGCTATCATGCACTGATCACGTGGCTGTCATGCACTGATCACGTGGCTATCATGCACTGATCACGTGGCTGATCACACACGTATCACGTGACTGATCATGCACTGATCACGTGGCTGATCATGCACTGATCACGTGGCTATCATGCACTGATCACGTGGCTGATCATGCAATGATCACGTAGCTACCATGTACTGGTCACGTGACTGATCATGCACTGATCACGTAATTGATCATGCACTGATCATGTGGCTGATCATGCACTGATCACGTGGCTGATCATACACTGATCACGTGACTGATCATGCACTGATCACGTGACTGATCATGCACTGATCACGTGGCTATCATGCACTGATCACGTGGCTGATCATACACTGATCACGTGCCTGATCATGCACTGATCACGTGGCTGATCATGCACTGATCACGTGACTGATCATGCACTGATCACGTGTCTGATCATGCACTGATCACGTGGCTATCATGCACTGCTCACGTGGCTGATCATGCCATGATCACGCAGCTACCATGTACTGGTCACATGACTGATCATGCACTGATCACGTGACTGATCATGCAGTGATCACGTGGCTATCATGCACTACTCACGTGGCTGATCATGCAATGATCATGTAGCTACCATGTACAGGTCACGTGAATGATCATACACCCATCAGGTGACTGATCATGCACTGATCACGTGGCTATCATGCACTGATCACGAGACTGATCATGCACTGTTCACGTCTATATCATGCACTGATCACATGACTGCCCATGCACTGATCACGTGGATGATCATACACTAATCATGTGACAGATCATGCACTGATCACGTGGCTGATCATGCACTGATACCGTGACTGAGCATGGACTGATCACATGACTATCATGTAGTGATCACGTGACTTAATGGCGCTGATCATGTGACTGATCATGCGCTGATCATGTTTGCTATCATACACTGATCATGTGCCTCTGGAGGCAATAAACAAAGAGCTGAGTAGGCACGAATCAAACAGTCAGCAGGCAATAATCATGGAACTCAGGTGTGAGGAATCATGCTGCTCAGCTGGCAATAATCAAGCAGCTGAGCAGGCAGGAATCGTGCAGCTCAGCTGGCAATTGTCAAGCAGATGAGCAGACAGTAATCACGCAGCTCAGCAGGCCCAGATCACGTGACTGAGCATGCACTGTTCACGTGGCTGATCATACACTGATCACGTGATGATCATGCACTGATCACTTGGATATCATGCACTGATCACGTGGCTGATCATACACTGTTCACGTGTCTGACCATGCACTGATCACGTGGCTGATCATACACTGCTCACGTAACTGATCATGCACTGATCACGTGGCTATCATGCACTGATCACGTGGCTGAACATGCACTGTTCACGTGGCTGATCACACACCTGTCACGTGACATATCATGCACTGATCACGTGGCACTCATGCACTGATCACGTGGCTGATCATACTCTGCTCACGTAACTCATGCACACATCACGTGGCTATCATGCACTGCTCACGTGGCTCGTCATGGAATGATCACGTAGCAACCATATACTGGTCACGTGACTGATCATGCAAAGATCACGTAAATGATCATGCACTGTTCACGTGACTGATCATGTACTGATCACGTGACTGATCATGCACTGATCACGTGGCTATCATGCTCTGCTCACGTGGCTGATCATGCAACGATCACGTAGCAACCATGTACTGGTCACGTGACTGATCATGCACTGATCACGTAATTGATCCTGCACTGATCACGTGGCTCATCATGCACTGATCACGTGGCTGATCACACATGTATCACGTGACTGATCATGCACTGATCACGTGGCTCTCATGCACTGATCACGTGGCTGTCATGCACTGATCACGTGGATATCATGCACTGATCACGTGGCTGATCACACACGTATCACATGACTGATCATGCACTGATCACGTGGCTATCATGCACTGATCACGTGGCTATCATGCACTGATCACGTGGCTGATCATGCAATGATCACGTAGCTACCATGTACTGGTCACGTGACTGATCATGCACTGATCACGTAATTGATCATGCACTGATCACGTGGCTGATCATGCACTGATCACGCACTGATCACGTGGCTGATCATGCACTGATCACGTGACTGATCATGCACTGATCACGTGGCTGATCATGCACTGATCACGTGACTGATCATGCACTGATCACGTGGCTGATCATGCACTGATCACGTGACTGATCATGCACTGATCACGTGACTGATCATGCACTGATCACGTGGCTATCATGCACTGCTCACGTGGCTGATCATGCCATGATCACGCAGCTACCATGTACTGGTCACATGACTGATCATGCACTGATCACGTGACTGATCATGCAGTGATCACGTGGCTATCATGCACTACTCACGTGGCTGATCATGCAATGATCATGTAGCTACCATGTACAGGTCACGTGAATGATCATACACCCATCAGGTGACTGATCATGCACTGATCACGTGGCTATCATGCACTGATCACGAGACTGATCATGCACTGATCACGTCTATATCATGCACTGATCACATGACTGCCCATGCACTGATCACGTGGATGATCATACACTAATCATGTGACAGATCATGCACTGATCACGTGGCTGATCATGCACTGATACCGTGACTGAGCATGGACTGATCACATGACTATCATGTAGTGATCACGTGACTTAATGGCGCTGATCATGTGACTGATCATGCGCTGATCATGTTTGCTATCATACACTGATCATGTGCCTCTGGAGGCAATAAACAAAGAGCTGAGTAGGCACGAATCAAACAGTCAGCAGGCAATAATCATGGAACTCAGGTGTGAGGAATCATGCTGCTCAGCTGGCAATAATCAAGCAGCTGAGCAGGCAGGAATTACGCAGCACAGCTGGCAATTGTCAAGCAGATGACAGGCAGGAATCGTGCAGCTCAGCTGGCAATTGTCAAGCAGATGAGCAGACAGTAATCACGCAGCTCAGCAGGCCCAGATCACGTGACTGAGCATGCACTGTTCACGTGGCTGATCATACACTGATCACGTGACTGATCATGCACTGATCACGTGGCTATCATGCACTGATCACGTGGCTGATCATGCACTGATCACGTGCTACCATGCACTGATCACGTGACTGATCATGCACTGATCACGTAACTGATCATGCACTGATCACGTGGCTGATCATGCACTGATCACGTGGCTGATCACACATGTGTCACGTGACTGATCATGCACTGATCACGTGGCTATCATGCACTGATCACGTGGCTGTCATGCACTGATCACGTGGATATCATGCACTGATCACGTGGCTGATCACACACGTATCACGTGACTGATCATGCACTGATCACGTGGCTATCATGCACTGATCACGTGGCTATCATGCACTGATCACGTGGCTGATCATGCAATGATCACGTAGCTACCATGTACTGGTCACGTGACTGATCATGCACTGATCACGTAATTGATCATGCACTGATCACGTGGCTGATCATGCACTGATCACGTGGCTGATCATACACTGATCACGTAACTGATCATGCACTGATCACGTGACTGATCATGCACTGATCACGTGGCTATCATGCACTGATCACGTGGCTGACATACACTGATCACGTGCCTGGTCATGCACTGATCACGTGGCTGATCATGCACTGATCACGTGACTGATCATGCACTGATCACGTGTCTGATCATGCACTGATCACGTGGCTATCATGCACTGCTCACGTGGCTGATCATGCCATGATCACGCAGCTACCATGTACTGGTCACATGACTGATCATGCACTGATCACGTGACTGATCATGCAGTGATCACGTGGCTATCATGCACTACTCACGTGGCTGATCATGCAATGATCATGTAGCTACCATGTACAGGTCACGTGAATGATCATACACCCATCAGGTGACTGATCATGCACTGATCACGTGGCTATCATGCACTGATCACGAGACTGATCATGCACTGATCACGTCTATATCATGCACTGATCACATGACTGCCCATGCACTGATCACGTGGATGATCATACACTAATCTTGTGACAGATCATGCACTGATCACGTGGCTGATCATGCACTGATACCGTGACTGAGCATGGACTGATCACATGACTATCATGTAGTGATCACGTGACTTAATGGCGCTGATCATGTGACTGATCATGCGCTGATCATGTTTGCTATCATACACTGATCATGTGCCTCTGGAGGCAATAAACAAAGAGCTGAGTAGGCACGAATCAAACAGTCAGCAGGCAATAATCATGGAACTCAGGTGTGAGGAATCATGCTGCTCAGCTGGCAATAATCAAGCAGCTGAGCAGGCAGGAATTACGCAGCACAGCTGGCAATTGTCAAGCAGATGACAGGCAGGAATCGTGCAGCTCAGCTGGCAATTGTCAAGCAGATGAGCAGACAGTAATCACGCAGCTCAGCAGGCCCAGATCACGTGACTGAGCATGCACTGTTCACGTGGCTGATCATACACTGATCACGTGATGATCATGCACTGATCACTTGGATATCATGCACTGATCACGTGGCTGATCATACACTGTTCACGTGTCTGACCATGCACTGATCACGTGGCTGATCATACACTGCTCACGTAACTGATCATGCACTGATCACGTGGCTATCATGCACTGATCACGTGGCTGAACATGCACTGTTCACGTGGCTGATCACACACCTGTCACGTGACATATCATGCACTGATCACGTGGCACTCATGCACTGATCACGTGGCTGATCATACTCTGCTCACGTAACTCATGCACACATCACGTGGCTATCATGCACTGCTCACGTGGCTCGTCATGGAATGATCACGTAGCAACCATATACTGGTAACGTGACTGATCATGCACTGATCACGTAAATGATCATGCACTGTTCACGTGACTGATCATGTACTGATCACGTGACTGATCATGCACTGATCACGTGGCTATCATGCACTGCTCACGTGGCTGATCATGCAACGATCACGTAGCAACCATGTACTGGTCACGTGACTGATCATGCACTGATCACGTAATTGATCATGCACTGATCACGTGGCTCATCATGCACTGATCACGTGGCTGATCACACATGTATCACGTGACTGATCATGCACTGATCACGTGGCTCTCATGCACTGATCACGTGGCTGATCATGCACTGATCACGTGGCTATCATGCACTGATCACGTGACTGATCATGCACTGATCACGTCTATATCATGCACTGATCACATGACTGCCCATGCACTGATCACGTGGATGATCATACACTAATCATGTGACAGATCATGCACTGATCACGTGGCTGATCATGCACTGATACCGTGACTGAGCATGGACTGATCACATGACTATCATGTAGTGATCACGTGACTTAATGGCGCTGATCATGTGACTGATCATGCGCTGATCATGTTTGCTATCATACACTGATCATGTGCCTCTGGAGGCAATAAACAAAGAGCTGAGTAGGCACGAATCAAACAGTCAGCAGGCAATAATCATGGAACTCAGGTGTGAGGAATCATGCTGCTCAGCTGGCAATAATCAAGCAGCTGAGCAGGCAGGAATCGTGCAGCTCAGCTGGCAATTGTCAAGCAGATGAGCAGACAGTAATCACGCAGCTCAGCAGGCCCAGATCACGTGACTGAGCATGCACTGTTCACGTGGCTGATCATACACTGATCACGTGATGATCATGCACTGATCACTTGGATATCATGCACTGATCACGTGGCTGATCATACACTGTTCACGTGTCTGACCATGCACTGATCACGTGGCTGATCATACACTGCTCACGTAACTGATCATGCACTGATCACGTGGCTATCATGCACTGATCACGTGGCTGAACATGCACTGTTCACGTGGCTGATCACACACCTGTCACGTGACATATCATGCACTGATCACGTGGCACTCATGCACTGATCACGTGGCTGATCATACTCTGCTCACGTAACTCATGCACACATCACGTGGCTATCATGCACTGCTCACGTGGCTCGTCATGGAATGATCACGTAGCTACCATATACTGGTCACGTGACTGATCATGCAAGATCACGTAAATGATCATGCACTGTTCACGTGACTGATCATGTACTGATCACGTGACTGATCATGCACTGATCACGTGGCTATCATGCTCTGCTCACGTGGCTGATCATGCACGATCACGTAGCAACCATGTACTGGTCACGTGACTGATCATGCACTGATCACGTAATTGATCCTGCACTGATCACGTGGCTCATCATGCACTGATCACGTGGCTGATCACACATGTATCACGTGACTGATCATGCACTGATCACGTGGCTCTCATGCACTGATCACGTGGCTGTCATGCACTGATCACGTGGATATCATGCACTGATCACGTGGCTGATCACACACGTATCACGTGACTGATCATGCACTGATCACGTGGCTATCATGCACTGATCACGTGGCTATCATGCACTGATCACGTGGCTGATCATGCAATGATCACGTAGCTACCATGTACTGGTCACGTGACTGATCATGCACTGATCACGTAATTGATCATGCACTGATCATGTGGCTGATCATGCACTGATCACGTGGCTGATCATGCACTGATCACGTAACTGATCATGCACTGATCACGTGACTGATCATGCACTGATCACGTGGCTATCATGCACTGATCACGTGGCTGATCATGCACTGATCACGTGCCTGATCATGCACTGATCACGTGGCTGATCATGCACTGATCACGTGACTGATCATGCACTGATCACGTGGCTGATCATGCACTGATCACGTGACTGATCATGCACTGATCACGTGACTGATCATGCACTGATCACGTGGCTATCATGCACTGATCACGTGGCTGATCATGCATGATCACGCAGCTACCATGTACTGGTCACATGACTGATCATGCACTGATCACGTGACTGATCATGCACTGATCACGTGGCTATCATGCACTATCACGTGGCTGATCATGCAATGATCACGTAGCTACCATGTACTGGTCACGTGAATGATCATGCACTGATCACGTGACTGATCATGCACTGATCACGTGGCTATCATGCACTGATCACGTGACTGATCATGCACTGATCACGTCTATATCATGCACTGATCACGTGACTGATCATGCACTGATCACGTGGCTGATCATGCACTGATCACGTGACTGATCATGCACTGATCACGTGGCTGATCATGCACTGATCACGTGACTGATCATGCACTGATCACGTGACTGATCATGCACTGATCACGTGGCTATCATGCACTGATCACGTGGCTGATCATGCCATGATCACGCAGCTACCATGTACTGGTCACATGACTGATCATGCACTGATCACGTGACTGATCATGCACTGATCACGTGGCTATCATGCACTACTCACGTGGCTGATCATGCAATGATCATGTAGCTACCATGTACAGGTCACGTGAATGATCATACACCCATCAGGTGACTGATCATGCACTGATCACGTGGCTATCATGCACTGATCACGAGACTGATCATGCACTGATCACGTCTATATCATGCACTGATCACATGACTGCCATGCACTGATCACGTGGATGATCATACACTAATCATGTGACAGATCATGCACTGATCACGTGGCTGATCATGCACTGATACCGTGACTGAGCATGGACTGATCACATGACTATCATGTAGTGATCACGTGACTTAATGGCGCTGATCATGTGACTGATCATGCGCTGATCATGTTTGCTATCATACACTGATCATGTGCCTCTGGAGGCAATAAACAAAGAGCTGAGTAGGCACGAATCAAACAGTCAGCAGGCAATAATCATGGAACTCAGGTGTGAGGAATCATGCTGCTCAGCTGGCAATAATCAAGCAGCTGAGCAGGCAGGAATCGTGCAGCTCAGCTGGCAATTGTCAAGCAGATGAGCAGACAGTAATCACGCAGCTCAGCAGGCCCAGATCACGTGACTGAGCATGCACTGTTCACGTGGCTGATCATACACTGATCACGTGATGATCATGCACTGATCACTTGGATATCATGCACTGATCACGTGGCTGATCATACACTGTTCACGTGTCTGACCATGCACTGATCACGTGGCTGATCATACACTGATCACGTAACTGATCATGCACTGATCACGTGGCTATCATGCACTGATCACGTGGCTGAACATGCACTGTTCACGTGGCTGATCACACACCTGTCACGTGACATATCATGCACTGATCACGTGGCACTCATGCACTGATCACGTGGCTGATCATACACTGCTCACGTAACTCATGCACACATCACGTGGCTATCATGCACTGATCACGTGGCTGTCATGCACTGATCACGTGGATATCATGCACTGATCACGTGGCTGATCACACACGTATCACATGACTGATCATGCACTGATCACGTGGCTGATCATGCACTGATCACGTGGCTATCATGCACTGATCACGTGGCTGATCATGCAATGAACACGTAGCTACCATGTACTGGTCACGTGACTGATCATGCACTGAGCACGTAATTGATCATGCACTGATCATGTGGCTGATCATGCACTGATCACGTGGCTGATCATACACTGATCACGTAACTGATCATGCACTGATCACGTGACTGATCATGCACTGATCACGTGGCTATCATGCACTGATCACGTGGCTGACATACACTGATCACGTGCCTGGTCATGCACTGATCACGTGGCTGATCATGCACTGATCACGTGACTGATCATGCACTGATCACGTGTCTGATCATGCACTGATCACGTGGCTATCATGCACTGATCACGTGGCTGATCATGCCATGATCACGCAGCTACCATGTACTGGTCACATGACTGATCATGCACTGATCACGTGACTGATCATGCAGTGATCACGTGGCTATCATGAACTACTCACGTGGCTGATCATGCAATGATCATGTAGCTACCATGTACAGGTCACGTGAATGATCATACACCCATCAGGTGACTGATCATGCACTGATCACGTGGCTATCATGCACTGATCACGAGACTGATCATGCACTGTTCACGTCTATATCATGCACTGATCACATGACTGCCCGTGCACTGATCACGTGGATGATCATACACTAATCTTGTGACAGATCATGCACTGATCACGTGGCTGATCATGCACTGATACCGTGACTGAGCATGGACTGATCACATGACTATCATGTAGTGATCACGTGACTTAATGGCGCTGATCATGTGACTGATCATGCGCTGATCATGTTTGCTATCATACACTGATCATGTGCCTCTGGAGGCAATAAACAAAGAGCTGAGTAGGCACGAATCAAACAGTCAGCAGGCAATAATCATGGAACTCAGGTGTGAGGAATCATGCTGCTCAGCTGGCAATAATCAAGCAGCTGAGCAGGCAGGAATCGTGCAGCTCAGCTGGCAATTGTCAAGCAGATGAGCAGACAGTAATCACGCAGCTCAGCAGGCCCAGATCACGTGACTGAGCATGCACTGTTCACGTGGCTGATCATACACTGATCACGTGATGATCATGCACTGATCACTTGGATATCATGCACTGATCACGTGGCTGATCATACACTGTTCACGTGTCTGACCATGCACTGATCACGTGGCTGATCATACACTGCTCACGTAACTGATCATGCACTGATCACGTGGCTATCATGCACTGATCACGTGGCTGAACATGCACTGTTCACGTGGCTGATCACACACCTGTCACGTGACATATCATGCACTGATCACGTGGCACTCATGCACTGATCACGTGGCTGATCATACTCTGCTCACGTAACTCATGCACACATCACGTGGCTATCATGCACTGCTCACGTGGCTCGTCATGGAATGATCACGTAGCAACCATATACTGGTCACGTGACTGATCATGCAAAGATCACGTAAATGATCATGCACTGTTCACGTGACTGATCATGTACTGATCACGTGACTGATCATGCACTGATCCACGTGGCTATCATGCTCTGCTCACGTGGCTGATCATGCAACGATCACGTAGCAACCATGTACTGGTCACGTGACTGATCATGCACTGATCACGTAATTGATCCTGCACTGATCACGTGGCTCATCATGCACTGATCACGTGGCTGATCACACATGTATCACGTGACTGATCATGCACTGATCCCGTGGCTCTCATGCACTGATCACGTGGCTGTCATGCACTGATCACGTGGATATCATGCACTGATCACGTGGCTGATCACACACGTATCACATGACTGATCATGCACTGATCACGTGGCTATCATGCACTGATCACGTGGCTATCATGCACTGATCACGTGGCTGATCAGGCAATGATCACGTAGCTACCATGTACTGGTCACGTGACTGATCATGCACTGATCACGTAATTGATCATGCACTGATCATGTGGCTGATCATGCACTGATCACGTGGCTGATCATACACTGATCACGTAACTGATCATGCACTGATCACGTGACTGATCATGCACTGATCACGTGGCTGATCATGCACTGATCACGTGGCTGATCATGCACTGATCACGTGACTGATCATGCACTGATCTCGTGTCTGATCATGCACTGATCACGTGGCTATCATGCACTGCTCACGTGGCTGATCATGCCATGATCACGCAGCTACCATGTACTGGTCACATGACTGATCATGCACTGATCACGTGACTGATCATGCAGTGATCACGTGGCTATCATGAACTACTCACGTGGCTGATCATGCAATGATCATGTAGCTACCATGTACAGGTCACGTGAATGATCATACACCCATCAGGTGACTGATCATGCACTGATCACGTGGCTATCATGCACTGATCACGAGACTGATCATGCACTGTTCACGTCTATATCATGCACTGATCACATGACTGCCCGTGCACTGATCACGTGGATGATCATACACTAATCTTGTGACAGATCATGCACTGATCACGTGGCTGATCATGCACTGATACCGTGACTGAGCATGGACTGATCACATGACTATCATGTAGTGATCACGTGACTTAATGGCGCTGATCATGTGACTGATCATGCACTGATCATGTTTGCTATCATACACTGATCATGTGCCTCTGGAGGCAATAAACAAAGAGCTGAGTAGGCACGAATCAAACAGTCAGCAGGCAATAATCATGGAACTCAGGTGTGAGGAATCATGCTGCTCAGCTGGCAATAATCAAGCAGCTGAGCAGGCAGGAATTATGCAGCACAGCTGGCAATTGTCAAGCAGATGACAGGCACTTAATCGTGCAGCTCAGCTGGCAATTGTCAAGCAGATGAGCAGACAGTAATCACGCAGCTCAGCAGGCCCAGATCACGTGACTGAGCATGCACTGTTCACGTGGCTGATCATACACTGATCACGTGATGATCATGCTGCTCAGCTGGCAATAATCAAGCAGCTGAGCAGGCAGGAATTACGCAGCACAGCTGGCAATTGGCAGATCACACACAGGCACGTGAATCTGCAGTCAGTGGCATCAGCAGATGATCACGTGGCTCAGCAGGCACTGATCACGTGACTGAGCATGCACTGTTCACGTGGCTGATCATGCACTGATCACGTGACTGATCATGCACTGATCACGTGGCTATCATGCACTGATGACTGATCATGCACTGATCACGTGATGACCATGCACTGATCACGTGACTGATCATGCACTGATCACGTGTGATCATGCACTGATCACGTGGCTATCATGCACTGATCACGTGGCTGATCATGTGATCACGTGACTGATCATGCACTGATCACGTGGCTCTCATGCACTGATCACGTGGCTGTCATGCACTGATCACGTGGCTATCATGCACTGATCACGTGGCTGATCACACGTATCACGTGACTGATCATGCACTGATCACGTGGCTATCATGCACTGATCACGTGGCTATCATGCACTGATCACGTGGCTGATCATGATCACGTAGCTACCATGTACTGGTGTGACTGATCATGCACTGATCACGTAATTGATCATGCACTGATCACGTGGCTGATCATGCACTGATCACGTGGCTGATCATGCACTGATCACATAACTGATCATGCACTGATCACGTGACTGATCATGCACTGATCACGTGGCTATCATGCACTGATCACGTGGCTGGACATACACTGATCACGTGCCTGGTCATGCACTGATCACGTGGCTGATCATGCACTGATCACGTGACTGATCATGCACTGATCACGTGTCTGATCATGCACTGATCACGTGGCTATCATGCACTGCTCACGTGGCTGATCATGCATGATCACGCAGCTACCATGTACTGGTCACATGACTGATCATGCACTGATCACGTGACTGATCATGCAGTGATCACGTGGCTATCATGCACTACTCACGTGGCTGATCATGCAATGATCATGTAGCTACCATGTACAGGTCACGTGAATGATCATACACCCATCAGGTGACTGATCATGCACTGATCACGTGGCTATCATGCACTGATCACGAGACTGATCATGCACTGATCACGTCTATATCATGCACTGATCACATGACTGCCATGCACTGATCACGTGGATGATCATACACTAATCATGTGACAGATCATGCACTGATCACGTGGCTGATCATGCACTGATACCGTGACTGAGCATGGACTGATCACATGACTATCATGTAGTGATCACGTGACTTAATGGCGCTGATCATGTGACTGATCATGCGCTGATCATGTTTGCTATCATACACTGATCATGTGCCTCTGGAGGCAATAAACAAAGAGCTGAGTAGGCACGAATCAAACAGTCAGCAGGCAATAATCATGGAACTCAGGTGTGAGGAATCATGCTGCTCAGCTGGCAATAATCAAGCAGCTGAGCAGGCAGGAATTACGCAGCACAGCTGGCAATTGTCAAGCAGATGACAGGCAGGAATCGTGCAGCTCAGCTGGCAATTGTCAAGCAGATGAGCAGACAGTAATCACGCAGCTCAGCAGGCCCAGATCACGTGACTGAGCATGCACTGTTCACGTGGCTGATCATACACTGATCACGTGATGATCATGCACTGATCACTTGGATATCATGCACTGATCACGTGGCTGATCATACACTGTTCACGTGTCTGACCATGCACTGATCACGTGGCTGATCATACACTGCTCACGTAACTGATCATGCACTGATCACGTGGCTATCATGCACTGATCACGTGGCTGAACATGCACTGTTCACGTGGCTGATCACACACCTGTCACGTGACATATCATGCACTGATCACGTGGCACTCATGCACTGATCACGTGGCTGATCATACTCTGCTCACGTAACTCATGCACACATCACGTGGCTATCATGCACTGCTCACGTGGCTCGTCATGGAATGATCACGTAGCAACCATATACTGGTCACGTGACTGATCATGCAAAGATCACGTAAATGATCATGCACTGTTCACGTGACTGATCATGTACTGATCACGTGACTGATCATGCACTGACCACGTGGCTATCATGCTCTGCTCACGTGGCTGATCATGCAACGATCACGTAGCAACCATGTACTGGTCACGTGACTGATCATGCACTGATCACGTAATTGATCCTGCACTGATCACGTGGCTCATCATGCACTGATCACGTGGCTGATCACACATGTATCACGTGACTGATCATGCACTGATCACGTGGCTCTCATGCACTGATCACGTGGCTGTCATGCACTGATCACGTGGATATCATGCACTGATCACGTGGCTGATCACACACGTATCACATGACTGATCATGCACTGATCACGTGGCTGATCATGCACTGATCACGTGGCTGATCATGCACTGATCACGTGGCTGATCACATGTATCACGTGACTGATCATGCACTGATCACGTGGCTCTCATGCACTGATCACGTGGCTGTCATGCACTGATCACGTGGATATCATGCACTGATCATGTGGCTGATCACACACTGTATCACATGACTGATCATGCACTGATCACGTGGCTATCATGCACTGATCACGTGGCTATCATGCACTGATCACGTGGCTGATCAGGCAATGATCACGTAGCTACCATGTACTGGTCACGTGACTGATCATGCACTGATCACGTAATTGATCATGCACTGATCACGTGGCTGATCATGCACTGATCACGTGGCTGATCATGCACTGATCACGTAACTGATCATGCACTGATCACGTGACTGATCATGCACTGATCACGTGGCTATCATGCACTGATCACGTGGCTGACATACACTGATCACGTGCCTGGTCATGCACTGATCACGTGGCTGATCATGCACTGATCACGTGACTGATCATGCACTGATCACGTGTCTGATCATGCACTGATCACGTGGCTATCATGCACTGCTCACGTGGCTGATCATGCCATGATCACGCAGCTACCATGTACTGGTCACATGACTGATCATGCACTGATCACGTGACTGATCATGCAGTGATCACGTGGCTATCATGAACTACTCACGTGGCTGATCATGCAATGATCATGTAGCTACCATGTACAGGTCACGTGAATGATCATACACCCATCAGGTGACTGATCATGCACTGATCACGTGGCTATCATGCACTGATCACGAGACTGATCATGCACTGTTCACGTCTATATCATGCACTGATCACATGACTGCCCGTGCACTGATCACGTGGATGATCATACACTAATCTTGTGACAGATCATGCACTGATCACGTGGCTGATCATGCACTGATACCGTGACTGAGCATGGACTGATCACATGACTATCATGTAGTGATCACGTGACTTAATGGCGCTGATCATGTGACTGATCATGCGCTGATCATGTTTGCTATCATACACTGATCATGTGCCTCTGGAGGCAATAAACAAAGAGCTGAGTAGGCACGAATCAAACAGTCAGCAGGCAATAATCATGGAACTCAGGTGTGAGGAATCATGCTGCTCAGCTGGCAATAATCAAGCAGCTGAGCAGGCAGGAATTATGCAGCACAGCTGGCAATTGTCAAGCAGATGACAGGCAGGAATCGTGCAGCTCAGCTGGCAATTGTCAAGCAGATGAGCAGACAGTAATCACGCAGCTCAGCAGGCCCAGATCACGTGACTGAGCATGCACTGTTCACGTGGCTGATCATACACTGATCACGTGATGATCATGCACTGATCACTTGGATATCATGCACTGATCACGTGGCTGATCATACACTGTTCACGTGTCTGACCATGCACTGATCACGTGGCTGATCATACACTGCTCACGTAACTGATCATGCACTGATCACGTGGCTATCATGCACTGATCACGTGGCTGAACATGCACTGTTCACGTGGCTGATCACACACCTGTCACGTGACATATCATGCACTGATCACGTGGCACTCATGCACTGATCACGTGGCTGATCATACTCTGCTCACGTAACTCATGCACATCACGTGGCTATCATGCACTGCTCACGTGGCTCGTCATGGAATGATCACGTAGCAACCATATACTGGTCACGTGACTGATCATGCAAAGATCACGTAAATGATCATGCACTGTTCACGTGACTGATCATGTACTGATCACGTGACTGATCATGCACTGACCACGTGGCTATCATGCTCTGCTCACGTGGCTGATCATGCAACGATCACGTAGCAACCATGTACTGGTCACGTGACTGATCATGCACTGATCACGTAATTGATCCTGCACTGATCACGTGGCTCATCATGCACTGATCACGTGGCTGATCACACATGTATCACGTGACTGATCATGCACTGATCCCGTGGCTCTCATGCACTGATCACGTGGCTGTCATGCACTGATCACGTGGATATCATGCACTGATCACGTGGCTGATCACACACGTATCACATGACTGATCATGCACTGATCACGTGGCTATCATGCACTGATCACGTGGCTGATCATGCAATGATCACGTAGCTACCATGTACTGGTCACGTGACTGATCATGCACTGATCACGTTATTGATCATGCACTGATCACGTGGCTGTCATGCACTGATCACGTGGCTGATCATGCACTGATCACGTGACTGATCATGCACTGATCACGTGACTGATCATGCACTGATCACGTGGCTATCATGCACTGATCACGTGGCTGATCATACACTGATCACGTGACTGATCATGCACTGATCACGTGGCTGATCATGCACTGATCACGTGACTGATCATGCACTGATCACGTGTATCATGCACTGATCACGTGGCTGATCATGCACTGATCACGTGTCTGATCATGCACTGATCACGTGGCTGATCATGCACTGATCACGTAACTGATCATGCACTGATCACGTGGCTATCATGCACTGATCACGTGGCTGATCATGCACTGTTCACGTGGCTGATCACACACCTGTCACGTGACATATCATGCACTGATCACGTGGCACTCATGCACTGATCACGTGGCTGATCATACACTGCTCACGTAACTCATGCACTGATCACGTGGCTATCATGCACTGCTCACGTGGCTCGTCATGGAATGATCACGTAGCAACCATATACTGGTAACGTGACTGATCATGCACTGATCACGTGACTGATCATGCACTGATCACGTGACTGATCATGCACTGATCACGTGACTGATCATGCACTGATCACGTGGCTATCATGCACTGATCACGTGGCTGATCATGCACTGATCACGTAGCAACCATGTACTGGTCACGTGACTGATCATGCACTGATCACGTGTTGATCATGCACTGATCACGTGGCTCATCATGCACTGATCACGTGGCTGATCACACATGTATCACGTGACTGATCATGCACTGATCACGTGGCTCTCATGCACTGATCACGTGGCTGTCATGCACTGATCACGTGGATATCATGCACTGATCACGTGGCTGATCACACACACGTATCACATGACTGATCATGCACTGATCACGTGGCTATCATGCACTGATCACGTGGCTATCATGCACTGATCACGTGGCTGATCATGCAATGATCACGTAGCTACCATGCACTGGTCACGTGACTGATCATGCACTGATCACGTAATTGATCATGCACTGATCACGTGGCTGATCATGCACTGATCACGTGGCTGATCATGCACTGATCACGTAACTGATCATGCACTGATCACGTGACTGATCATGCACTGATCACGTGGCTATCATGCACTGATCACTTGGCTGATCATACACTGATCACGTGGCTGATCATGCACTGATCACGTGGCTGATCATGCACTGATCACGTGACTGATCATGCACTGATCACGTGTCTGATCATGCACTGATCACGTGGCTATCATGCACTGATCACGTGACTGATCATGCACTGATCACGTGACTGATCATGCACTGATCACGTGGCTATCATGCACTGCTCACGTGGCTGATCATGCCATGATCACGCAGCTACCATGTACTGGTCACATGACTGATCATGCACTGATCACGTGACTGATCATGCAGTGATCACGTGGCTATCATGAACTACTCACGTGGCTGATCATGCAATGATCATGTAGCTACCATGTACAGGTCACGTGAATGATCATACACCCATCAGGTGACTGATCATGCACTGATCACGTGGCTATCATGCACTGATCACGAGACTGATCATGCACTGTTCACGTCTATATCATGCACTGATCACATGACTGCCCGTGCACTGATCACGTGGATGATCATACACTAATCTTGTGACAGATCATGCACTGATCACGTGGCTGATCATGCACTGATACCGTGACTGAGCATGGACTGATCACATGACTATCATGTAGTGATCACGTGACTTAATGGCGCTGATCATGTGACTGATCATGCGCTGATCATGTTTGCTATCATACACTGATCATGTGCCTCTGGAGGCAATAAACAAAGAGCTGAGTAGGCACGAATCAAACAGTCAGCAGGCAATAATCATGGAACTCAGGTGTGAGGAATCATGCTGCTCAGCTGGCAATAATCAAGCAGCTGAGCAGGCAGGAATTACGCAGCACAGCTGGCAATTGTCAAGCAGATGACAGGCAGGAATCGTGCAGCTCAGCTGGCAATTGTCAAGCAGATGAGCAGACAGTAATCACGCAGCTCAGCAGGCCCAGATCACGTGACTGAGCATGCACTGTTCACGTGGCTGATCATACACTGATCACGTGATGATCATGCACTGATCACTTGGATATCATGCACTGATCACGTGGCTGATCATACACTGTTCACGTGTCTGACCATGCACTGATCACGTGGCTGATCATACACTGCTCACGTAACTGATCATGCACTGATCACGTGGCTATCATGCACTGATCACGTGGCTGAACATGCACTGTTCACGTGGCTGATCACACACCTGTCACGTGACATATCATGCACTGATCACGTGGCACTCATGCACTGATCACGTGGCTGATCATACTCTGCTCACGTAACTCATGCACACATCACGTGGCTATCATGCACTGCTCACGTGGCTCGTCATGGAATGATCACGTAGCAACCATATACTGGTAACGTGACTGATCATGCAAAGATCACGTAAATGATCATGCACTGTTCACGTGACTGATCATGTACTGATCACGTGACTGATCATGCACTGACCACGTGGCTATCATGCTCTGCTCACGTGGCTGATCATGCAACGATCACGTAGCAACCATGTACTGGTCACGTGACTGATCATGCACTGATCACGTAATTGATCCTGCACTGATCACGTGGCTCATCATGCACTGATCACGTGGCTGATCACACATGTATCACGTGACTGATCATGCACTGATCCCGTGGCTCTCATGCACTGATCACGTGGCTGTCATGCACTGATCACGTGGATATCATGCACTGATCATGTGGCTGATCACACACGTATCACATGACTGATCATGCACTGATCACGTGGCTATCATGCACTGATCACGTGGCTGATCAGGCAATGATCACGTAGCTACCATGTACTGGTCACGTAACTGATCATGCACTGATCACGTAAATGATCATGCACTGATCACGTGGCTGATCATGCACTGATCACGTGGCTGATCATGCACTGATCACATAACTGATCATGCACTGATCACGTGACTGATCATGCACTGATCACGTGGCTATCATGCACTGATCACTTGGCTGATCATACACTGATCACGTGCCTGATCATGCACTGATCACGTGGCTGATCATGCACTGATCACGTGACTGATCATGCACTGATCTCGTGTCTGATCATGCACTGATCACGTGGCTATCATGCACTGCTCACGTGGCTGATCATGCCATGATCACGCAGCTACCATGTACTGGTCACATGACTGATCATGCACTGATCACGTGACTGATCATGCAGTGATCACGTGGCTATCATGAACTACTCACGTGGCTGATCATGCAATGATCATGTAGCTACCATGTACAGGTCACGTGAATGATCATACACCCATCAGGTGACTGATCATGCACTGATCACGTGGCTATCATGCACTGATCACGAGACTGATCATGCACTGTTCACGTCTATATCATGCACTGATCACATGACTGCCCGTGCACTGATCACGTGGATGATCATACACTAATCTTGTGACAGATCATGCACTGATCACGTGGCTGATCATGCACTGATACCGTGACTGAGCATGGACTGATCACATGACTATCATGTAGTGATCACGTGACTTAATGGCGCTGATCATGTGACTGATCATGCGCTGATCATGTTTGCTATCATACACTGATCATGTGCCTCTGGAGGCAATAAACAAAGAGCTGAGTAGGCACGAATCAAACAGTCAGCAGGCAATAATCATGGAACTCAGGTGTGAGGAATCATGCTGCTCAGCTGGCAATAATCAAGCAGCTGAGCAGGCAGGAATTACGCAGCACAGCTGGCAATTGTCAAGCAGATGACAGGCAGGAATCGTGCAGCTCAGCTGGCAATTGTCAAGCAGATGAGCAGACAGTAATCACGCAGCTCAGCAGGCCCAGATCACGTGACTGAGCATGCACTGTTCACGTGGCTGATCATACACTGATCACGTGATGATCATGCACTGATCACTTGGATATCATGCACTGATCACGTGGCTGATCATACACTGTTCACGTGTCTGACCATGCACTGATCACGTGGCTGATCATACTGCTCACGTAACTGATCATGCACTGATCACGTGGCTATCATGCACTGATCACGTGGCTGAACATGCACTGTTCACGTGGCTGATCACACACCTGTCACGTGACATATCATGCACTGATCACGTGGCACTCATGCACTGATCACGTGGCTGATCATACTCTGCTCACGTAACTCATGCACACATCACGTGGCTATCATGCACTGCTCACGTGGCTCGTCATGGAATGATCACGTAGCAACCATATACTGGTCACGTGACTGATCATGCAAAGATCACGTAAATGATCATGCACTGTTCACGTGACTGATCATGTACTGATCACGTGACTGATCATGCACTGACCACGTGGCTATCATGCTCTGCTCACGTGGCTGATCATGCAACGATCACGTAGCAACCATGTACTGGTCACGTGACTGATCATGCACTGATCACGTAATTGATCCTGCACTGATCACGTGGCTCATCATGCACTGATCACGTGGCTGATCACACATGTATCACGTGACTGATCATGCACTGATCACGTGGCTCTCATGCACTGATCACGTGGCTGTCATGCACTGATCACGTGGATATCATGCACTGATCATGTGGCTGATCACACACGTATCACATGACTGATCATGCACTGATCACGTGGCTATCATGCACTGATCACGTGGCTATCATGCACTGATCACGTGGCTTATCATGCAATGATCACGTAGCTAACATGTACTGGTCACGTAACTGATCATGCACTGG